>NC_087282.1:6912500-6999587 GCF_015220805.1 Pogoniulus pusillus | reverse complement strand
CCTTGTTTTGCAGTGAAAGAGACTGCTTCTGAGACACAGAATTTTTCCTAGCCCTTACAGAAACTGGTTTTGAATTTTTTACCAATAATGCCAAAATTAATATGAATATTAAAATCATAAGAGCCAGATTACTGCAGACCAAACCCGTGACAATCTCTTTTCTGTAAAAATCCTTGCATGGACTTGGCATTTCAGTTTGGGGCTGGATGACCCTCATGAGAGCAGTAGATAAAGCAGCATTTTGACTGATCGTCACATTATTGACAAAAACTCTTGTAATATCACTAGTAATATTCTCAGTGACACTAAAACCAGCATAACCAAGAATGAAATCACCCCAGCTCCAGAACATGTTTGAAACCTTAGCTTTAGCCTTCTTAAAAACTACATGAAGCAAGAAATAACCAATTTGATCTTTGATCCAATTGTACACAAAAAACCAGAAAACAGGCCACACAGCAATCCCCACCAAGTACAATAGCTGCTTGATTAGCTTCATCTTAATTCCCAGAGCTAATTTCCACTCACTGAAATATCGTGCCCCACGTTGGGCGCCAATTAAAAATGTGATGGTTTGGGGGTTACCCCGCCCCTCCCACACTTTTGTATTTGCCCCAGCTAACTCAGACGGCCTCTGGGAATATAGATGAAGCAATTTATTTACAGCTAGCAGAATTTACAAGCAGCTATTTACAATATATACAGTTATATACAGTTATATACAAAGGATAAACAATACAAAAGCACAACTCCCCTCCCAGAAACCTGAGTCCCCAGGAGGGGCTCTCAAACCACCCCAACACCTCCCCCCGTCCCTCTCAACCTTACCCCAGTTCTCAGGAAGAAAAGAGGTGCAGCCAAGAGGTTAGGGAGCAGGGTTAGTAGGAGCAGGGTTAATGAGATGTGACCAGGTCTAAGGCAAAAGCAAGAGTGAGAGACAAAATGGAGAATGTTTTCTTCTTCTTCCCAGAGTTCTCAGCGTGACTGTGAGAGAAGTAGACACAATTGTTTTTCATTTCACTGCCTGTTATCTACTTCTTTTACCAAAACATTCCAGCTTGCTTCAAACTAGCACACAAGCAAACTTCATCAACCCTATTTCCCCTCCCCCCCTATTATTGCTTTGTTTTCAGGGCCTGGATAATTTGGGAGGCAGCATTTCTCCTCAGGCTCTGTAATCCTCCAGGATTGTGTTTTCCCCAAGTGAAACAGCTTTCAGAGAGGGTCAATAATACTTCAGGCTAGATTTCTTGCTTGGCCATCCGAAGCCTTTCCAGTGTGGTTCACAGTAATTGTTTGTTTATTGTTCTTAAGCTCTGCTTGTCCTCAGGGAAGGATCTCTGTGGAGAAAGGCTTGGGAGTGGGTGGATAACAAGTTCATCATGAGCCAGCAATGTGCCCTGGTGGCCAAGAAAGCCAGCAGTGTTATGGGGTGCATTAAAAGCAGCGCGGCCAGCAGAACAAGGGAGGTTCATCTCCCCCTGTTAGCTCTGGGGAGGGCACATCTGGAGTATTGCATCCAGTTCTGGGCTCTCCAGTTCAAGAGGGACTGGCAGCTACTGGAGAGAGTCCAAGGGAGGGCCACAAAGGTGCTGAGGGGGTTGAAGCATCTCTGGGTTGTGACACCTGAAGCTGGTTCGCTTGGAGAAAGAACAGCCTGAGAGGGGCTCTTCTCAAAGCTGGTTCTTACCTGAAGGATGAGGGTCAAGAGGATGAGGCTGGACTCTTGTCAGTGATGCCCAGTGATAGGACAAGGAAAAATGGGCACAAACTGCAACCCAGGAGGTTTCATTCACTTTTCTTGGCTGTGAAGGTGCAGGAGCCCTGGAGCAGGCTGCCTGGAGAGATTGTGGAGTCTCCTTCTCTGGAGACTTACAAAACCCACCTGGGGGTGTTCCTGTGCAACCTGCTGTGGGTGAGCCTGCTTTTAGCAAGGGATTGGGCTGGATGATGTCCAGAGGTCCCTTCCATCCCCTGTCAACCTGCTTGATTCTGTGACTCTGTGATTCAAGGGGACAAACACTTCCCTGCTCCTGCTGGACACAGCATTTCTGATCCCAGCCAGGATGCCTTAAGCTTTCTTTGCCACCTGGCAAACAGGTATGAGGCTTTTTTATTCAGCCTAAGCAGCAGCATCTCTCTTGGGGCCCAGTCAGCATCCAGCACCTTCAGCACAAAGAAATATTGCCATCCTCAACAGAAATTGCCATCTCTTAAGTCAATAAGGCATAATTAATGGCATGGCAGATAATTTGTGTGCAGCCAATCAGGAAGTTTGTTAACCACCAAAAAAACAGAGTAAACAGCTTGACGAGGAGACCGATCAGGAGGTTTGATTCTTTATAGTAGTAGTATATTCTTCCATGTCATATGGCAAAGGCTTAGGTTCTCAATGACTTCTTTATCTCAGCCTTCACTGCAAAGACCTCCAGCCACACTCCAGGAGCCATGGAAGATACTGGCAGGGACAGGAAGGAAAAGCTGCCCATAGAATCATAGAATCAAGCAGGTTGGAAAAGATCTCCAAGCTCATCCAGCCCAACCTATCACTCAACCCTGGCCAATCAACCAGACCAGGGTTCTGCACTTTGGCCACAGCAACCCCAAGCAGCACTAGAGGCTGGGGCCAGAGTGGCTGAGAGCAGCCAGGCAGAGAGGGAGCTGGAGGTGCTGGCAGAGAGGAGCTGCAGAGGAGGCAGCAGTGTGCCCAGGTGGGCAGCAGAGCCAATGGCATCCTGGGCTGGCTCAGGAGCAGTGTGGGCAGCAGGACAAGGGAGGTTATTGTGCCCCTGTGCTCAGCACTGCTCAGGCCACCCCTGGAGTGCTGTGTCCAGTTCTGGGCTCCTCCATTGCAGAGAGCTGTTGAGGTGCTGGAAGGTGTTGAGAGAAGGGCAGCAAGGCTGGAGAGGGGCCTGGAGCACAGCCCTGTGAGGAGAGGCTGAGGGAGCTGGGGGTGTGCAGCCTGCAGCAGAGGAGGCTCAGGGCAGAGCTCATTGCTGTCTGCAGCTCCCTGCAGGGAGGCTGTAGCCAGGTGGGGTTGGGCTCTGCTGCCAGGCAAGCAGCAACAGAAGAAGAGGACCCAGCCTCAAGCTGTGGCAGGGCAGGTCTAGGCTGGATGTTGTTAGGAAGTTCCTGCTAGAGAGAGTGATTGGCATTGGAATGGGCTGCCCAAGGAGGTGGTGGGGTGGCTGTGCCTGGAGGTGTTGAAGCCAAGCCTGGCTGGGGCACTTAGTGCCATGGTCTGGTTGGTTGGGCAGGGCTGGGTGCTAGGTTGTGCTGGCTGAGCTTGGAGCTCTCTTCCAACTTGCTTGATTCTATGATTCCATGAGCTGGCCTTGGAAATGGGGAACTAGTATGTTTTCAAGAGCTGACGATGAGAAGGTTGATTTCTGGTTACTAGAGGCCCTCCCTCACTTCCTCCTTAGGGAACCAAGTGTAATTTCAGGTCTGCTTTGTCTGACCTTTTAGCTTGGAGAAAGGCAACCTTTATACATGATGCAAGAGCACAGTTCTTTGAAAGCTGCAAGAAATGGTTTGTTCATTGAACATGCAAACAAATTACTTGCTCTGGCCTGGAATTTCAACTCAGAGAACATCTATTTTTAATTGTGTGTAGGGGCCAGGAAACAATTTATAACCTTCAAGTGGTGTGATTAAAAGTTAAGCCCTTTCTGTGGTTGGAATTCAGCCTAGCAAAACCCTAACTCCTTGCTCCTTGGAAGAGCCAAGATGTGTTAAGTAAAGCCATGGTTTAGCAGGTTTCTTGATGGTGTTTTAGACTGGTCTTTAGGTCTGGACTTGGCTGTCTGCAGGAGGTGGTGTAGAAGTGCAGCAGAAGTCAGCTGCCTGCCTTGTGTGGATGCCGAGTTGAGTGGTGTGGTTGATAAGACTGAAGGCCAGGAGGTACCATCCAGAGCATCCTGGACAGGCTGGAGAGCTTCCCTTTCCCCTCTTCTCTTCTCTTCTCTTCTCTTCTCTTCTCTTCTCTTCTCTTCTCTTCTCTTCTCTTCTCTTCTCTTCTCTTCTCTTCTCTTCTCTTCTCTTCTCTTCTCTTCTCTTCTCTTCTCTTCTCTTCTCTTCTTCTCTCTCCTTTCCTTTCCTTTCCTTTCCTTTCCTTTCCTTTCCTTTCCTTTCCTTTCCTTTCCTTTCCTTTCCTTTCCTTTCCTTTCCTTTCCCTTTCCCTTTCCCTTTCCCTTTCCCTTTCCCTTTCCCTTTCCCTTTCCCTTTCCCTTTTCTTTTTCCCTTTCCCTTTCCCTTTTCCTTTTCCTTTCCATTTCCCATTTAATTTCCTTTTCCTTTTTCCATTGCCCTTTTTCATTTGTCTCTTTTATCTTTTTCCTTTTTTCTTTTGTTTTTGTTGTTTTTTTTTTCCATTCCTGCCTTTTGCAGCCACACTTTATCCCCTTCTGCCCCAACCCATCACTGCTGTTCCAAGCAAGGAGTTAGCCTCCAGCTTGGCACTTTGCCGTCTGCTGTTGGCGCTGGCAGCGTTGAAAGTTATGGCTGCAATCTCGTGGTGGCCCTTTGGGAAACTGCCTGTAAAACACTGGAGTGTAAAACCCTTCCCTCCTTTCAGAGGCAAGGGCAGGGCTATTAAACACAACATATTGCACATTAAAAGAGCATTAATCAGTTTGACTAATGAAAGACAAAACGCGTTTCCAGGACCCTTGCGAAACGCAAAGGTTTGGTATTGACCTGAGCTGGATTGTGTGGTCCTGCTCTGGCAGGGAGGTTGGACTGGATGATCTCTTTGGGTCCCTTCCAACCCCTGGCATCCTGTGAGCCTGTGGTCTTTCTCCTTGACTTGCTCTGTTGTATTGCATGTGCAATTCCTCCCTTTCCTCCAGATCACTGCAAGTGCAGGCTTGTGGGTGGGATAAAAACAGTCAACCTGAACAGGATTCAGGCTATGAAAACTGAGTTTAGACCTTGGCATTCCAGGAATAATTTCATTCAATTCAAAACATTTTGAGTTCTTTTTAGTATCTTTTTTGCTGTCTTGTGGCATTGAAGCTTTAATGCTTCAGGAGAAGCTGATTTTAAAGGGGGGAAATGGGTGCAAGCTTTGTCTGGTGCCCAAAGCAAGTGGGACAGCAGGAGGCCAGAGCTGTGTCAGCTCAGGATCTGGTTTGGGGAATGTGGTCTTCCAGAGGCTGTGGAGGTGGCAAAATCACAGCTTGGTGGAGGTTGGAAAGGACCTCCAAAAATCATCTAGTCCAAGCCCCTTGCTAGAGCAGGGCTTTCCACAGCAGGTTTCACAGAAATGCAATCACAGAACCACAGAAGCATTCAGGTAGGCAAAGCCCCTCAGAAGCACCAAGTCCAATCATATCCTTACCCTGCAAGTGCACCCTAAACCATATCCCCCAGCACCACATCCAAATGACTTAATCACATCTGGGGTCGGTGACTCCACCACCACCCTGGGCAGCACAATCCAGTGCCTGACTACTCTTGAGTCCCTTGTCTTGCCTTGAGTTCCTTGTCTTGAGTCCCTTGCTTTGAGTCCCTTTTCTTCCTTTAGTCCCTTGCCTTGAGTCCCTTGCCTTGCCTTGAGTCCCTTGCCTTGAGTCCCTTGTCTTCCTTTAGTCCCTTGTCTTGAGTCCTTTGTCTTGAGTCCCTTGTCTTGCCTTGAGTCCCTTGTCTTTAGTCCCATGTCTTGCCTAGAGTCCCTTGTCTTGAGTCCCTTGCCTTGCCTTGAGTCCCTTGCCTTGAGTCCCTTGCCTTGCCTTGAGTCCCATGTCTTGAGTCCTTTGTCTTCCTTTAGTCCCTTGCCTTGAGTCCCTTGTCTTGAGTCCTTTGTCTTCCTTTAGTCCTTTGTCTTGAGTCCTTTGTCTTGAGTCCTTTGTCTTGAGTCCTTTGTCTTGAGTCCCTTGTCTTGAGCCCCTTGCCTTGAGTCTCTTGTCTTTAGTCCCATGTCTTGCCTAGAGTCCCATGTCTTGAGTCCCTTGTCTTGCCTTGAGTCCCATGTCTTGAGTCCCTTGTCTTGTCTTGAGTCCCTTGCCTGGAGTCCTACGTCTTGAGTCCTTTGAGTCCTTGTCTTGTCTCAAGTCCCTTGTCAAAAATGGTTTGGTTTGGAAGGGACATTAAAGTTCATCCAGTTTCCTGCCACAGACAGGGACACCTCCCACTAACCCAGGTTGCTCAAGGCCTCATCCACCCTGGCCTTTAATTGTTTTGGGTCTACTGCCCTGCCAGCCTCGGGATCACTGGAGTGGTGGTGCTGGAGAGCTGCCCTGTTAGATCCCCTCACCTGCTGAAGGTCTGCAAAGACCTTCCACCTGTCCAAAGCCTGCTGAGCAAATGCTTTTGTTCGAGCCTGCTCAGCTCAGCCTTCAGCATTTAAATGCAAACTCATGAGCCAGGCTTTAGAGCAGCTGAAATATCATTAGGGTAAGGCTTAAGACCTTAGGATTTCTTTCTCCCCACCCCCCCCCCCAGAGCTGATCCCACAAATCTCTTCCTGTGCTTGGAGTTCTCTGGAAGCTCACAAAGCCCATTGATTTGGCAAAGCTAAGCATGTGCTTAAGTGCTTTGCAGGATCAGAGCCAAGCTTGGGGGTTCTTTATTTGTTTATCCCAAGCCTGCAGGGCGTCACATTTTCAACCTTTCCCTAGCAATCAGAGAGTCACTCCTGTGTTTTTACAGCAGTTCAGATCCTGATTTCACCTGATTCCAGCAGCTAAGCCTCTCTGATCTGTGATCAGGTGTAAAGGGGGAGCAATCCTGTGAGCAGCTTGTCCTGCATTTCTGAGTTTGCCTTTGACACATCATAGACTCAAGCAGGCTGGAAGAGACCTTCAAGCTCAGCCAGCCCAACCTAGCACCCAGCCCTGCCCAACCAACCAGACCATGGTACTAAGTGCCCCAGACAGGCTTGGCTTCAAAACCTCCAGCCACAGCCACTCCACCACCTCCTTGGGCAGCCCATTCCAATGCCAATCACTCTCTCTGCCAGGAACTTCCTAACAACATCCAGCCTAGACCTGCCCTGGCACAGCTTGAGCCTGTGTCCCCTTCTTCTGTTGCTGCTTGCCTGGCAGCAGAGCCCAACCCCACCTGGCTACAGCCTCCCTGCAGGCAGCTGCAGACAGCAATGAGGTCTGCCCTGAGCCTCCTCTGCTGCAGGCTGCACACCCCCAGCTCCCTCAGCCTCTCCTCACAGGGCTCTGCTCCAGGCCCCTCCCCAGCCTTGCTGCCCTTCTCTCAACACCTTCCAGCACCTCAACATCTCTCTGCAATGGAGGAGCCCAGAACTGGACACAAACAAAGATAGATGCTGGGATGAGCAGTGTTCCTCCTGTGTAAGACAGGTCAGTTGTAGCTAAGTGCCCTGCCAGCTTCTCTTCTAGCCCCCCCCAGGTACAAGCCGCCTTAGGAGGTGTGAAAGCCATCTGAGGTTTGCAGGAGCTGGCCAATAGTAGGCACCATCAGGTTGCAGGAGCTCCTCAGCTGGTGCAGTGTGTGCTGGCAGCAGTGTGTTTGCACAGAGTGCTTTTATTGCTGCTGTGTGAGGCTCCAGCACATCAAGTTCCACGAGCAGCAAACAGATCCTGGGCGCTGAAATGAAGCCCTGAGGGCTCTGTGTGCCTTTCCAGCAGCAAAGAGAATGCCCTGGAAAGGCACTTTCCCAGCTGCAGAGAGGAGGCTCACTCAAAGTAGAGCAAAGCCTGAACTGCAGTGTGCCACTGAGCAGAAATTACAGCTGGCCCTTGGCTGTGTCTTTCTGGGGGGAGTTGAAGGAGGCTTTGTTCTCTTTGGGTTTTTTTGGGGGGGACTTGGCAGACTTACCCCTTCAGGCCAAGCATTGTGAAGCTTTCCTAGCCTGCTCCTGAGTTCCTTGCCTTGCCTTCATCCCCTTGCCCTGCCTTAATCTCCTTGCCTTGCCTTCAGCCCCTTGCCATGCCCTCACCTCCTTGCCTTGCCCTCACCTCCCCTTGCCATGCCCTCACCTCCTTGCCTTGCCCTCACCTCCTTGCCTTGCCTTCACCTCCTTGCCTTGCCCTCACCTCCTTGCCTTGCCTTGCCTTCACCTCCTTGCCTTGCTCTCACCCCCTTGCCTTGCCCTCACCTCCTTGCCTTGCCTTCACCTCCTTGCCTTGCCTTCACCTCCTTGCCTTGCCTTCAGCTTCTTGCCTTGCTTTCAGCTCCTTGCCTTGTCCTCAGCTTCTTGCCTTGTCCTCAGCTCCTTGCCTTGTCCTCAGCTCCTTGCCTTGTCATGAGCTACTTGCCTTGCCTTCAGCTCCTTGCCTTGCCTTCAGCTCCTGCCTTGTCTTGAGCTCCTTGCCTTGCCCTTAGTTCCTTGCCCTGCCTTCATCTCCTTGCCTTGCCCTCAGCTCCTTGGGTGGTGCAGGAGTTTTGCCTGAGAGAGGACTGTAAGATCATAGAATCATTGTATGGTTTGGGTTGAAAGACACCTTAAAGATGACCCAGTTCCAACCCCCTGCCATGGGCAGGGACACCTCCTACCAGCCCAGGTTGCTCAAAGCCTCATCCAACCTGACCTTGAACACTTCCAGGCAGGGAGCAGTCACCGCCTCCCTGGGCAACCTGTGCCAGTGTCTCACCACCCTGACTCTAAAGAATTTCTTCCTAACCTCTGGTCTCCATCTCCCCTCTTCCAGCTCAAATCCACTCCCCCTCATCCTAGCACTACAAGCCCTTGCAGGAAGTCCCTCCCCAGCTTTCTTGTTGGCTCCTTTCAGGACAAGGAAGGGCAGGTGGTGAGATGGAGCCCAGCTCTGAAGAGGTTGGCTAAGTCCATTTTTCAAATACAAGCCAACCCTTTGAAGGGAGATTGCAGTGAGACCTCTTGGCCCTTGGTGCTGTTCATGAGTGCACTTAAGAATCTGTGCTGCCAGCAGTGGATCTCTGCTAATCAGTGCCCTTTTGTTTTCTCTCCTCATGCCCTTCACCTCCAATGGTGGCACCCACATGGCGTGGCTGGATCTTGGGTGTTTTCCATTTGTCATCACCACTCTGCTGGAAATTCCTCCTCAAAGGTAAGGCCATTTTTATTGCAAGTCCCCAGGGCTGCATATTTGAGCTAACCTGGGTCCTGTGGGGGCAGCAGTCGGAGCTGATGGTGCTAAGGCATCAGGCCTCCAAGCTGCTTACCAGCCAGGGGTGCTAGTCTGAGCCTAGCTAGAGTGTTTGGTGAGAAGAATTAGATTCTAGGCTGTGAAAAGGAAATGGTGGTGATGTCTGCTGCACTCATAGGCTTGCTGAGAGGTATAGGAACAAGAACACAAACATAGATAATAGAGTCTCTCTCTGGGGCTGCCTGAACTTCTAACCTAACCTGCCATTCCAACCCCCTGCCCAGCAGCACCCCCAAGTCCCTCTCCTCAGGGCTGCTCTCCAGCCACTCACTGTCCAGCCTGCATTGGTGCTTGGCATTGCCTCCACCCAGATGCAGGACCTTGCCCTTGGTCTTGTTGAACCTCCTGAGGTTGGCTTGTGCCCACCTCTGCAGCCTGTGCAGGTCCCTCTGGATGGATCCCTGCCCTCCAGCCTGTCTGCTGCACCACACAGCTTTGATGCCAAGCCTGGAATGGTGCTGAGTCTCTGCCTGGGGCTGTACCCTCTGCATCCAAAGGATGCTAGGAAGGTCCTCCTGCTACTCTTTTGGTTCAGGTACGGCTGGGGAGGGGCCTGGAGCACAGCCCTGTGAGGAGAGGCTGAGGGAGCTGGGGGTGTGCAGCCTGCAGCAGAGGAGGCTCAGGGCAGAGCTCATTGCTGTCTGCAGCTCCCTACAGGGAGGCTGTAGCCAGGTGGGGTTGGGCTCTGCTGCCAGGCAAGCAGCACCAGAAGAAGGGGACACAGCCTCAAGCTGTGCCAGGGCAGGTCTAGGCTGGATGTTGTTAGGAAATTGTTGTCAGAGAGAGTGATTGGCATTGGAATGGGCTGCCCAGGGAGGTGGTGGAGTGGCTGTGGCTGGAGGTGTTGAAGCCAAGCCTGGCTGGGGCACTTGGTGCTGTGGGTTAGTTAATTAGAAGGTGTTAGGTGCTAGGTTGGACTGGCTGAGCTTGGAGCACTCTTCCAGCCTGGTTGCTTCTGTGGTTCCTTAGGACAGCCTGAAGAGAAGAACCTGAATTCTCTGAGAGCAGCAGTCAGATGCAAGTAACCAAGCATGGATGATTGCTTCATGGCTTGAGGATTTCTGGGGCTTTTCTCAGGTTTTAAGGGCTTGATCCTGGATTCTCTCTGGTTGGTGTTCTTGAGCTGCTCTCTTGTGCAGCATTCATTTCTGCTAAGTTGTTGTTGGGTGTCCAACATCTGTGCTGGGCTCTTCCCTACTGTTGCTGTACACTCTGCAAGGGAACGAGACAGTGCCTTAAGCACTGGGATGACCTCAGAGGGGTGCCAGGAGGCAAGGTGCCAGGATCAGCTCTGGTATACTGGGTCTGATGCATGCCAGTCTGGCAGGCATGGTATGAACAGGAACCCAAATCTACTGCCTTAACCTGACCATAGAACCATAGAATGGTCTGGGTTGGAAGGGACCCCCCAAGGTCATCCATTCCAACCCCCCTGCGGGTTGTCAGCAGGGACATCCCCGACTAGATCAGGTTGCCCAGAGCCCTGTGGGGCCTCACTTTGAATATCTCCAGCTCCTTCCAAGCAGAGGCCCATGCTGAGCAGTACCCAAGTGTCCTGGCTGCTGTCTTGAGTGGCTCTCTAGCTACATCCCAGGGCAGGAGCCCTCCTTCTCCTGCTGCCCTGCCCTATTCCCTGGCCCTGCAGAAGCAGCAAGGTCTGAGCAAGCTGTTTCTTTTCTTTCTCTGAGTTAATATTTCATTGACAGGCCCAAAAAACAACCCACCCCTCCTGGGCAATTCCTCCCAGGCTGGCCCAACTGCTCTTTTCCCTTCCCATGATACAGCAGCTTTTCTTGGGCAGGACACAGATTGCTGCTCTGGTTTTGTGGAAGGAGATTTAATTACAGCCAGAGCGAGCCACATCCATCATTTCCAGTTCAGAGCCCATCCAGAGCTTCTCTCTGTGTGTTGGGTACCTGAAGTCACAGGGCTGCCTTTGCTGCATTTCCCTGGTGGTTGCCAAAGTGATAGCTAATGAGGCTGGAAGCAAGCCCTGGCCAGGCTCTTCGCTTGCAGGCTGCTTCTGGATGTCGCCGCGCGCTTCGCCCAGCGCTGCAGCACTTTCTGCTCTTGCCTTTTTTTCCTACTCTTTTTTTTCTCTCTCTTATTTTTTTCTCCCTTTCCCCTCTCCCTTTCCCCCTTTTATCCCTTTTTTTATCTTTTTTTCCCCTCCTCTTTTTCTCTCTCTCCTTTCCTTTCTCTCCTTTCTCTCCCTCCTTTCCTTTCTCCCCCTCCTTTCCTTTCTCTCCTTCCCTTCCATTCTCTCCCTCCTTTATTTTCTCTCCCTTCTTCCTCTCCTTTCTTTCCATTCTCTCCCTCCCCTCCATTCTCATCCTCCCTTCATTCTCTCCCTCCCTTCATTCTCTCCCTCCCTTCATTCTCTCCCTCCCTTCATTCTCTCCCTCCCTTCATTCTCTCCCTCCCTTCATTCTCTGCCTCCCTTCATTCTCTCCCTCCCTTCATTCTCTCCCTCCTTTCCTTTCTCTCCCATCTTTCCTTTCTCTCCCTCCTATGCTTTCTCTCCCTTCTTCCACTCCCTCCTTTCCATTCCCTCTCTCCTTTCCATTCCCTCCCTCCTTTCCATTCCCTCCCTCCTTTCCATTCCCTCCCTCCTTTCCATTCCCTCCCTCCTTTCCATTCCCTCCCTCTTTTTCATTCTCTCCCTCCTTTCCTTTCTCTCCCTCCCTTCCATTCTCCCCCTCCTTTCCTTTCTCTCCTTCCTTTCCTTTCTCTCACTCCTTTCCCTTCTTCCTTTCCCTCATTTCCTTTCTCCCTCTCCTTTACTTTCTCTCCCTCTCTTCCTTTCTCTCCCTCTCTTCCTTTCTCTCCCTCCTTTCCCCTCTTTTATTAATCCTTTTCTATTCCTCTTTTTTTCCTCTCTCTCTTTTCCCCCTCCCTCTTTTTATTTCTCTCTCCTTTTCTTTGTTTTAATGAGTGGTAGCACCCTCTGCATGTGGAGCCTGAAGTGACAATGCTAACAGTGCTGGTTTTGCTGAGCTGGAATAAGTGGCCTGGGGAATGGGACAGAAATAGTGAGGCAGATGCATGCTGGCTAAGGGCAAATGAGCAGGAGCTGCTGTAGGTTGGAAAGGGTTGGATTTGTGTTGCAGCCTTCCTTCTCTCCCACTGGGGTGTTTTGGTGACTCTTTGGTGTCTACAGCATCCAGGCCAACCTAGCACCCAACCCTGGCCAACAACCAGACCATGGAACTAAGTGCCCCAGCCAGGCTTGGCTTCAACACCTCCAGCCATGGCCACTCCACCACCTCCCTGGGCAGCCCATTCCAATGCCAATCACTCTCTCTGACAACAACTTCCTAACAACATCCAGCCTAGACCTGCCCTGGCACAGCTTCACACTATGTCCCCTTCTTCTGGTGCTGCTTGCCTGGCAGCAGAGCCCAACCCCACCTGGCTACAGCCTCCCTGCAGGGAGCTGCAGACAGCAGTGAGCTCTGCCCTGAGCCTCCTCTGCTGCAGGCTGCACACCCCCAGCTCCCTCAGCCTCTCCTCACAGGGCTGTGCTCCAGGCCCCTCCCCAGCCTTGCTGCCCTTCTCTCAACACCTTCCAGCACCTCAACATCTCTCTGCAATGGAGGAGCCCAGAACTGGGCACAGCACTCCGGGGTGGCCTGCTTCTGGGCTACAGCAGCCACAGTGGCAGGCTGCAGTGGCAGGCAGCAGTGCCAGGGTGCAGTGGCAGGCAGCACACTGGCCCTGCTGGCAGGGCTGCAGACACTAAGGCGAGCAGCGCGTTGCGCTCTCCCTGCTGTAGATGTGCACGCAGCGATGTGCTGGCTTATGATTATCTCTGCCTCCTAATTAGCCATTTGCATAGCTGCTGGCTGTGAGCAGGGAGTCCCAGCAGTGCTGGGAAGGGTTTCTGTGGCTGGCTGGCTGTGTTTTTGTTACCCAGTGCAGGAGGAGAACACAATGGCAGCAGCAGCAGTCCCAACCTGCTCGGCGGTGTTCCTAACCCACACGCATCATTAACAGCAGTGCTAATTGCTCAGCAGCAGAAACTCATTTGTCTCTCTATAGACTGCAAGAACAGGGGTTCTCTGAGTGCCTCTCTCTCTGTTTCCCCCCCCTCAGCCAGCAGTATCAGAGCTCTGCAGTGGGTTGTAAGCAGATGATGGTTGTTGTGTTCGTGGCGTCGAGGTCGCCCCTAGGCTTGTCTGCTGCCCAGCTTCTGGCTTAGGATGGGATGTGTGGGAATGGGTTTGAGGCTGCCTCTCAGTCTCCAGACAATGCCTCCTTGTATCTGCTCTTGTCCTGTGAAGGGAGGGCTGAGCTGAGGGACCAGCAGTGCCTCAGGTAGCTGCTGAAGTGCTCCTGTCTAGCATGTGCCAAGAGCTGAGATCCGCCTTTGCTTTCTGGATTTACCTGCTCCTGCACTCCAGAAGATAGCCTTGGAAGGCTGCACCTCGAGTTCCCTCTTCAGTCTGGGGGCTCTCAGAGAGACATTGAGGTGCTGGAGCAGGTCCAGAGAAGGGCAGTGGAGCTGGTGAGGAGCCTGGGGAGGAGCAGCTGAGCAAGCTGGGGGGGGTTAGGGTGGAGAAGAGGAGGCTGAGGGCAGAGCTCATTGCTCTCTGCAGCTCCCTGAGAGCAGGCTGCAGTGAGCTGGGCACTGGGCTCTGCTCCCTAGTGGCTCTTTCTCAGGAAGCTCCTGAATCCTGGCAAAAACACCAACTCTGTTTTTTCCTGAGCCTGCAATGGCACAGTGGTCAGTGGGTAAAACCATAGAATTGTTTTGACTGGACCATCCAGTCCAAGCAGTCTCTGACTCTCCCTGGGGCTAAACCATGCTCCTCAGGACACCTGCATCTTTCAAACACTTCCAGGGATGAGGATTCAACCACCTGCCTGGGCAGCCTCTGCCAGTCTTTTCAGGAAAGAAGTTGTTTCTGATGCTCAACCTAAACCTCCCCTGATGCAACTTGAGGCCATTTGCTCTTATCCTGTCACTTATTACTAGGGAGCAGAGCCCAACCCTCACCTCACTGCAGCCTAGGTCCTGCATATGGAGTCAGAAGTACTCTTAGGCCACCCCTTGAGTGCTGTGCCCAGTTCTGGGCTCCTCAGTTCAAGAGAGATGTTGAGATGCTGGAAGGTGTTGAGAGAAGGGCAGCAAGGCTGGGGAGGGGCCTGGAGCACAGCCCTGTGAGGAGAGACTGAGGGAGCTGAGGGTGTGCAGCCTGCAGCAGAGGAGGCTCAGGGTCTGCCCATGAAGGGAGGCTGTAGCCAGGTGGGGTTGGGTTCTGCTGCCAGGCAAGCAGGGACAGAAGAAGGGGACACAGTCTCAAGTTGTGCCAGGGCAGGTCTAGGCTGGATGTTGTTAGGAAGTTGTTGTCAGAGAGAGTGATTGGCATTGGAATGGGCTGCCCAGGGAGGTGGTGGAGTGGCCGTGCCTGGAGGTGTTGAAGCCAAGCCTGGCTGGGGCACTTAGTGCCATGGTCTGGTTGGTTGGGCAGGGCTGAGTGCTAGGTTGGACTGGCTGAGCTTGGAGCTCTCTTCCAACCTGTTGATTCTGTGATTCTGTGACTCTGTGCTGGCTAAAGTGGCAGAGCAGTGGCATTAGAGAACTTTCTTGGGCAAAGAGAATTGTGCAGTCCAGGAGCCCAATGATTTAATATGCAATGAACCCAAAATCTCATTTAATGAAGTGAATGTGCAGACTTACACCAGCATAATTTACTTCTTTTTATGAGTATCTTTCCTGCCCTGCTAATAAATATGAACCATTAAGGGGTTTTTAATCTGCTTTGCATTTACTGCAGGTTGAGTGTGGGGCTGTAAATAATGCTGGCTTGGAGGCACAGAGTGGAAAGCTGTGTGAGAGGGTCCTTCAGCCCCTCCTGGAATCCAAGCTCTGCAAGGCACTGCTGCTTTGCAATGCTGATCAGCAGCCAGCTCAGCAAGGCAGTCAGGTCAGTCAGCAGGCAGGCTTCTGCTTGGCTCCAAGGATGCTCTTCTGGAACATTCCTCCCAGCATGTCCTCAGAAGGGGACTGCATCTGTTGGAACTGAATGTGGTGTTCATAGCTCAGAGGTTGTGCCCTGGTTTGGGTCCTCACTCCAGGAAGGACATTGAAGGGCTGGAGCAGGTCCAGAGAAGGGCAACAAAGCTGGGGGAGGGTCTGGAGTGCAAGACAGGGGAGGAGCAGCTGAGGGAGCTGGGGGGGGTTAGTGTGGAGAAGAGGAGGCTGAGGGCAGAGCTCACTGCTCTCTACAGCTCCCCGAGAGAAGGTTGCAGCGAGGTGGGGGCTGGACTCTGCTCCCTAGTACCAGGCAGTAGGATGAGTTGCACCAGGGAAGGGTTAGTTTGGATATGAGGATAAACATCTTTGGTGCAAGAGTGGTCAGGGATTGGCAGAGGCTGCCCAGGGAGGTGGTGGAGTCCCCCTGCCTGGAGGTGTTCAGGAAACCTGTGGCCATGGCACTCTGGGACATGATTTAGTGGCCATGGTGGTGATGGTTGGACTGAAAGCTCTTGAAGGTCTTTTCCAGCTGAAACAACTCTATGATTCTGTGCTCTTGACCATGCTTGGCAGCTTTGTGTGGCTTCACCAGGGTGCTCTGTGTGCCTGCAGCATGGGCTTTCTAAAAGGGGAGGGGGCCCTCCACTTTGGCTATCCAGTCATGTCCTGGGGGATTCACCAGTAAGAGCAATGGTGTGACTGCTCTGCTGGGTGGCAGGCTGCCTGCAGACTCCTGCAAGCAGCTGGGTCAACTAGGTGAGCATGCTTTGGAAGAGTCCAGCGCAGAGCCACAAAGATGCTGAAGGCAGTGGAGCATCTTCCTTGCGAGGAGAGCCTGAGGGAGCTGGAGCTGGGAGCTTGGAGAGGAGAAGCCTGAGAGGTGACCTTATTCTTGGTGATAAAGATGTGCAGGGGAGTGCCAGGAGGCTGGAGCCAGGCTCTGCTGGGTGATGCCCAATGCCAGCACAAGAGGCAATGGGTGGAAACTGAGGAATAGAAGTTCCATGTGAACCTGAGGAAGAATTTGTTCCCTGTGAGGGTGACAGAAGCCTGGAACAGGCTGCCCAGGGGAGTTGTGGAGTCTCCCTCTCTGGAGGTATTCAAGAACCATCTGGATGTGTTCCTGTGTGATGTGCTCTAGGTGATGCTGCTCTGGCAGGGGAGTTAGACTGGATGAGCTTTGGAGATCCCTTCCAGCCTCTAACATGCTGTGATTCTGTGATTCATCTGTCTTAGATGGCACTAAAGCATTTGGCTTTTAGGATTCATCCTGCTTCCTGCTCACAGATACCCAACCTACCCATAGATGCCTTCCAGACAGATGCCCACTGAATGCAGGCTGCATCCCAGGCTAGCTTCACCACCCAGGCTGGATTAAATGGATCACAGTGGCAATGCCTGCAGTGTTGTTTGCTGCTTTGATAGAGTCCAGAGTAAGAGCAGGTCAATACTGCATTAGTTCTGGCTTGCTGTGACCTATCTGAGGCCACCAGAGCAAATTCAATTTGTGTTTATTTCTGGGCTGGAGTCTGTGCTTCAGAGGCTTGAGAAGGAATTCATCTTGCCTTGTTTTGACTTGTTTTGAAAGGAGGAACAGTGGAAGGACTTCATCCTGGGAAGACTTTGTGCTGGCTTTCAAATACACCTTATCTAATGCTTCTGTGTGGCTTTGGCTTGCTGATGCTGACCCACCTGATGGCAGTTCTCCTTTGCAGTGTCTGCTCTCCAGCCTCTTGATTCCCAGGACAGGCTTTCATACTGAGACAGGGCTGGAACCACTGCAAGTCTTACAGGGATCATGGAAGCATGGAATTGATTTGGCTGGAAAAGACCTCTAAGATCATCCAGTCCAACTATCAACCCACCTTGCCCACTAAACCCTGTCCCCAAGTGCCATGGCCACAGGTTTCTTGAACACCTCCAGGGATGAAGACTCCATCACCTTCCTGGGCAGCCTCTGCCAATCCCTGACCACTTTTGCACCAAAGATTTTTTTCCTCATCTCCAAACTTACCCTCCCCTGGTGCACCTTGAGGCCATTTCCTCTCACACTATCACTTGCTGGATGTGAAAAGAGACTGACCCCCATCCTATCACTGTTACTTGTTAGGGAGCAGAACCCAACCCCCACTTCACTGCAGCCTCCTCTCGGGGAGCTGTAGAGAGCACTGAGCTCTGCCCTCAGCCTCATCTTCTCCACTCTAAGCACCTCCAGCTCCCTCAGCTGCTCCTCCCCAGCCCTGTTCTCCAGACCCTTCCCCAGCTTCCTCACCCTTCTGTGGACCTGCTCCACCGTGTCAATGTGAGGTGAAGGCCCCAAAACTAGACTCAGGACTCAAGCTGTGGCCTCCATAATGCTGTGTTCAGGAGGACAATCCCTGCCCTGCTCTTGCTGGCCACACCATTGCTGATGCAGGCCAGGATGGTGGTGCCCTTCTTGCCCACCTGGGCACACTCTGGCTCATGTTCAGTCAGCTGTCCCCAATAGAACAGGGGGACACAGTCTCAAGTTGTGCCAGGGCAGGTCTAGGCTGGATGTTGTTAGGAAGTTGTTGTCAGAGAGAGTGATTGGCATTGGAATGGGCTGCCCAGGGAGGTGGTGGAGTGGCTGTGGCTGGAGGTGTTGAAGCCAAGCCTGGCTGGGGCACTTAGTGCCATGGTCTGGTTGGTTGGGCAGGGCTGGGTGCTAGGTTGGGCTGGATGAGTTTGGAGCTCTCTTCCAACATGCTTGATTCTGTGATTCTGTGAGTCTGTGGCAGTGGCTTTGAGCTGGGAGAGGGGAAACTGAGACAGGAGATGAGAAAGAAATTATTGAGAGTGAGGCTGGGGAATCACTGGCACAGGTTGCCCAGAGAGGTTGTGGCTGCTCCCTCCCTGGAGGTGTTAAAGGCCAGGTTGGATGAGGCCCTGAGCAACCCGAGCAGGTGGGAGGTGTCCCTGCCCATGGCTGGAACTGGATGTTCTTTAAGATCCCTTCCAACCCAAAGCATTCTATGGATCTGTGGAAATGTTTTGTTGTCTTTACAACTCCTCTTTGTACCACAGGAGCCTGTCATATAAAGGCTGAAGGCTTCCTTTCATTTCTGCCTCCTGCAGCACATTTGCAAGTTCTTTAGCAGGATGAAAGTTGTGGCTGAGTTTGGCCTTCCCCTGAGTTGTTTCATTATGCTGTTGACATGACCACTAAATCCTGCTTCCCTTTGCTGCATGCTGAAGGTCACTGCTGCAGTGTGATCATAATGAGCCTTGTAAGCCAGAGTCTCATCTCAGCAGAGCTCTCCATGGATTGCCCAAAAACCCACCCCCAGCCATTTGTTCTTCCACCCTTAGCCAGGCTGCAGACGCCGAAGGCAGCCTGTGAGCTTAGAATCCTGCAGCTCATTGATGGGAGATGATGCTTTGATCTTGCCTGGGGGGGTAGCAGAAGGGATAAAAGCAGGCAGGTCTTCATGTAGGAGATGCAAGGCACAGCTTCTGAGTGACCACACTGAGAGCCATGGCTGCCTGTGCTGGGGCTCCTGCACATGCCAGCAGGGGAAGCCCAGCCTGCCTTTTGCTTCTGTGCAGCATCTGTCGTACAAACCCATCACAGAGCCATAGCATGCATTGGGTTGGAAAGTACCTCAAAGCTCTTCCAGTTCTAACCCCCCTGCCATGGGCAGGGACACCTCCCACTAGCCAAGGCCTCATCCAACCTGGCCTTCAACACCTCCAGGGAGGAGGCATCCAGAGCCTCCCTGGGCAACCTGTGCCAGTCTCTCCCCATCCTCCCTCTTGAGAATTTCTTCCCATCTTCGGTCTCAGCTTTCACTCTCCCAGCTCAAAGCCACTGGCCCTTGTATCACACACACACAGTATCACAGTATCATCAGGCTTGGGAGAGACCTCACAGATCATCAAGCCCAACCCTTTACCACAGAGCTCAAGGCTAAACCATGGCACCAAGTCTTACAGCTCCCAGCCCTTACCAAAACTCCCTCCACAGCTCTCCAGGAGACCACTTCAGGTACTGGAAGGCTGCTCTAAATTATCTCTGGAGCCTTCTTTTCTCCAGGCTGAACAACCCAGAGTCTCTCAGCCTATCCACACAGGGGACCTTCTGCAGCCCTCCGACCATCTTCATGGCTTCCTCTGGCCCCTCTGCAGCAGCTCCAGGTCCTTCTTGTGCTGAGTTCCCCAGCACTGGAGGCAGTGCTGCAGGTGAGGGCTGAGCAGGGCAGACTGGAGGGGCAGAATCCCCTCCCTGTGCTGCTGCTCTCCCTGCTCTGGCTGCAGCCAGCACACAGCTGGCTCTGGGCTGCCAGTGACCAGTGCTGGCTGCTGGGCACTTTGGCACCAACTGACACCCCCAGGGCCTTCTCCTCCAGGCTGCTCTTGAGCCACTCCTTGCCCAGTCTGGATCTGTGCTTGGGACTGCCTTCTTCTAGATGGATGACTTAGCATGTGGCCTTGTTAAACCTGGGGCAGGCTGGATGTGGCTCCAGCTCTGAGCCTATCCCCAAAGCCTTTAAGGAGGATGCAGCTCCCAAAACAGGAGGAGGAGTTGGAAATGAGCCATTTAAATACATGCACCTGCAGCTTCTCCACCTTCTATCAGCTCATCCTTCTCAAGGTAACACCTGCACATTTAGAACCCATTCAGATCATAATTTCATGCCTCACTGCCTACCCTGGCTGTTACAAACAGGGAGGGATAGCCTGGGAGTGCCCAAAAGAGTATTTCTGCTAGGAGTCTGGCAATGCATGGGTCGAAGGCAGACAACTCCTATGCTCTGCTGGTCTTTGCAGGTGTCACACCCTCTCTGCAAGATCACTTCTGCAGCACTTCTGTTTAGCAGGATTGCTTCTGAGTCAGTCTTGGGTCAGCAGAAGGACTTCATCTCCTCTGTCCTTCAGTGATGTAGAGATTACTTGGAATGTAAAGCCAAGTGAGCAAGGTTTCCTTATAGAAGGGAGGAGGATAGTGAGTGTGAGCTCCCCAGCTGCAGAGGGACAGGGATCTGCTGCAGAGGGTCCAGTAGAGGGCTAGGAGGATGCTGAGGGGACTGGAGGGCATGGCTGATGAGGAGAGGCTGAGGCACCTGGGGCTGCTTAGTCTGGAGAAGAGAAGACTGAGAGGGGATTTGATCAATGTTTCTAGGTATCTGAAGGCTGCCAGGAGGGGAGGGGGACAGGCTCAGCTTACTGCTCCCTGGGATAGGACAAGCAGCAATGGATGGAAGCTGCAGCACAGGAGGTTCCATCTCAACACAAGGGACAACTTCTTGCCTAGAAGGGTCCCAGAGCACTGGCACAGGCTGCCCAGAGAGGTTGTGGAGTCTCCTTCCCTGGAGCCTTTCCAGGCCTGTCTGGATGTGTTCCTGTGTGCTCTGAGCTAGATTGTGTGGTCCTGCTCTGGCAGGAGGAGTTGGACTGGATGATCTCCTTGGGTCCCTTCCAACCCCTAACGTCCTGTGAGCCTGTACAGGCTAATTCCTTTCTCCTTCTCTTTCATGAGGAGCCCCAGAAGACTGCCCTGCAGTATTGGAATCATAGAATGTTTTAGGTTGGAAGGGACCTCAAGGATCATCCAGCTCCAACCCCCTGCCCTAGGCAGGGACACCTCCCACTAGAGCAGGTTGCTCATCCAACCTGGTAACAGTATTGCTGCTAACAGCGATGTGCTAGGGCAGGCTAAGGGATACTGCCCTCTGGTCTAAGGCTCCTGAAAGCACCTACTCCACATGGTCACCTGCAGAGCTGCCTTTGCCATGCTGTGTTGCCAAGCCCTGTGTCTGTGTGACCCTTGGAAGAGGCAAGTTGCACCCCGAGCTCAGCGAACCGTGGGAGGGTGAATTGCAGGAGCTGTCACCAGAGTGTAGGAACTTTCCTTGGGATTTGTGAGCCAAGGACGAGGATCAGGAGGCTTTTACGTGCTGCTTGGCATAGTGAAAAAGAGTTAGCTGTAAGAGAGGAGGGAAGGCACTCACCTGTGGCAGGGACAGCGTGGGACAGCTGATGCAGGCTGCGCTGGGCAGCCGAGCGTGCTGGGCACAGTGGGCACGCAGCTGCTGCTCTGGCCACAGCCACGGGTCCTCCTGGGAGCTGTGCACAGAGGCAGGAGGCAGCTGCAGAGCTGCTGCTGTGCAGAAGGCAATGATGGGGACATGTTTCCAGCAGGAGGGTCTTTGCAAGGCCAGAGATCTGCAAGCTGCAGGAGCTGCTCTGAGCCCCAGCTTTTGCTTCAGTTGGAAGCTGCATCTGCCCCGGCTGCTTCCTGGCTGCTTCCAGAATCAGGAATCACAGAATTCATTGGGTTGAAAGGACCCTCTAAGGTTATCTTGCCCAGCACCCCTGCAGGCAGCAGACACAGCCCCACCTAGATCAGGCTATCCAGGGCCACATCAAGTTTGACCTGGAATGTCTCCAGGGAGCAGCTTCAACCACGTCCCTGGGCAAGCTGTTCCAGTGTTTCACCACCCTCACTGTGCACAACTTCCTCCTGATGTCCAACCTAAAGCTCCCCTGCTCCAGTTTCAAACCATTGCCCTTGTCCTTTCACCACAGGCTCTTCTGAACAGTCCCTCCCCAGCCTTCCTGTAGGTCCCCTGCAGATACTGAAATGCAGCTCTAAGGTCTCCCCAGAGCTTTCTCCAGGCTGAACAGCCCCAACTCTCTCAGCCTGTCACCACAGCAGAGGTGCTCCAGACCTCTGATCATCTTTGTGGCCTCCTATGGACCTACTCCAGCAGGTTCATATCCTTGTGATGTTGTGGGTCCCATAGGTGGACACAGTACACCAAGTGAAGTCTCCCCAGAGCGGAGCAGAGAGGCAGGATCCCCTCTCTCCATCTCTGCCCACGCTGCTTTGGATGCAGCCCAGGCTGCCCTTGGCCTTCTGGGCTACCAGTGCCCATTGCTGGCTCTGTCCAGCTTCTCCCTCACCAACAACCTCAAGTACCTTTTCCAAGGCAGGCTCTCCTGCACTTTAACCATCCTTGATATGCTAAGAGATGTAAAAAGTTGGAAGGGTTGAAGTTCTTCCTCCTTCATGGGCAACCCATCAGGTGGTTAGGGGTACGCCTGCCCATGGGCATCATTCAGTGGTGTATGAGCAAAGGCATCCCTGCAGGAGCAAGAGAGAGAGGTGGTGCTCCTCTGAGCTCACTCCTGACACTGGCTTCTCAGTCATAGAATCAAGCAGGCTGGAAGAGAGCTCCAAGCTCAGCCAGCACAACCTAGCACCCAGCCCTGCCCAACCAACCAGACCATGGCACTAAGTGCCCCAGCCAGGCTTGGCTTCAACACCTCCAGCCACGGCCACTCCACCACCTCCCTGGGCAGCCCATTCCAATGCCAATCACTCTCTCTGCCAGGAACTTCATAACAGCATCCAGCCTAGACTTGCCCTGGCACAGCTTGAGGCTGTGTCCCCTTTTCTTGCTGCTTGCCTGGCAGCAGAGCCCAACCCCACCTGGCTACAGCCTCTCTGCAGGCAGCTGCAGACAGCAATGAGCTCTGCCCTGAGCCTCCTCTTCCGCAGGCTGCACACCCCCAGCTCCCTCAGCCTCTCCTCACAGGGCTGTGCTCCAGGACTGTCTCCAGCAGGTCCCTCTCTCTCCTGCACTCCTGAACTGCTCCTGTCGTTTGGTCTTGGGAAGAAGAATGGGCTGGCAGGAGACAGCAGGCAGCTTGCTGGCCACATGCTGCTTAATAACACGTTCCATATCGATTAACTGGAGCTTTAAGGCCACTTGACTGAGGGATTGAAACACAGCAGCAGAAGTGTTAATAAAGGTAGCTTCCCCAGTTTAAATTTCAAAGCCCTTGGTGGAAGGATCCAGTTATTGTGTTCCCCGGGGAGATGCCCCTTTGATTGATGACCTTTTGATGTCTCCAGTACAATTAGCACTCCATCAGTATGCAGATGCTATCGCAGGGTCTGGTGACTTGAATGACTTCCAGTTACCCCTGCGTCGGGGAGAGGTGTCAGAGCTAATGAAATCCTCTCCAAAAAGTATTGATTCATTAGACAACACAATCCTTTGACTGTCCTTTGCCCACTGGACTGTCAGGGAAAATGCAGCTTGGGATGTCAAAATGGTCAGCCTGCTTCTTGTCACAGTTTTCTCCTCACTGATTTTGGTCTGGAGAAAAAGGCTGAGACCTCCTTGCTCTCTAAGGCTCCCTTGAAAGGAGGCTGCAGAGAAGTTGGGGTTGGGCTCTTCTCTCTACTATCAGGTGATGGAATGAGATGAAATGGTGTGAAATTGTTCCAGAGGAGGGTTGGATATGAGGGAAAATGTCTTTAGTGCAAGAGTGGTCAGGGTGCTCAGGCTGCCCAGAGAGGTGATGGAGTCACCATGCCTGGAGGTGTTCCAGAAACCTGTGGCCATGGCACCTGGGGACAGGGTTTAGTGGCCATGGTGGGGTTGAGTTGAAGGTTGCACTCAGTGCTCTTAGAGGTCTTTTCCAACCAAAACAATTCTGTCATTCTGATGCTCACTGGGACTGTGTTCATCACACAGTCCCTGTGCTGACATCAGCTTTGATGTTAGCAAGTTCCTCACCATGAGGGTGCTGAGAAGCTGGCACAGATTGCCCAGGGAGGTGGTGGAAGCCTCATCCCTGGAGGTGTTAAAGGCCAGGCTG
The DNA here is from genome assembly GCF_015220805.1 of Pogoniulus pusillus. Taxonomy (NCBI): domain Eukaryota; kingdom Metazoa; phylum Chordata; class Aves; order Piciformes; family Lybiidae; genus Pogoniulus; species Pogoniulus pusillus. Next base: position 6,975,872 of record NC_087282.1, on the reverse strand, counting down.
AATGAAGCCTTTAGCAACCTGATCTAGTTGAGAGGCATCCCTAGCCATGGCTGTGAGGTAGGAGAAGGTGATCTACAAGAGCCCTTCTAACTCAAGCTGTTTCATGATGCTCTCTATTCTGACCCCCTGCCATGGGCAGGGACACCTCTCAGCAGCCCATGCCTCATCCAGCCTGGCATTGAACACCTCCAGGGAGGAGGCAACCACAACCTGTGCCAGTGTAAAGAATTTCTTCCTAATCTCCACTCCAGAAGTTACAAGACAGAAGTTATTCTAACTTGAAAACAAGCAGATGGACACCTGCCTTAGCTCCCAAGTGGTCTGAACCCCAGCCTGGCTTCCCCTCTGCTAAAGCAGCAGATGAAACCCTGTTTCATCTCCTTATCAATACAGACAGAGATGAGCAAACAGAAAGATAATCACTGGCAGATTAGTGGTTGCTGTGCAAGATCTTGCTTCAAAGTTATGCAAATTCCCCTCCCTTCCTTGCCTCCAGTGTGGGCATAGAACTTCATTTTCTTGCTTTATTGTCCTTGGTTGCAATAAATAAAGCCAGGCTGAAAAAAAAAATAGATATATCTGGAACCTATAAATATGGATTTGTTTGAGACAAGATGCTTCTCTGGCAGACTTAGAAGTATCATTGCCAGCAATTTATGAGGACAGGCTGTGTCTCATCCCAGGGGAATATTTTGCCTTCAACATCTGCTGGCACCTTTAAAGGACAGCGAGGAAGCTTGGGGGAGGGCAGTAGTAACCTGGGTCAAGAGGAGCTTTTAGTTCTCTTTTGTTTTGCAGCTTTGGAACACCTCTTTTTTTTAACCATGGAATGGTTTGGTTTGGAAGAGACTTTAAAGAGCATCTAGGTCCTACCCCCCTGCCATGGGCAGGGTCATGTCCCACCAGCCCAGCTTGCTCAAGGCCTCATCCAGCATGGCCTTGAACAACACATCCAGGGAGGAGGCATCCACAGTCTCCCTGGGCAACCTGTGCCTCACGGAGAAGAAAGAACTTCCTCCTCACCTCCAGCCTGACTCTCCCCACCTCCACCTTTGCTCCATTCCCCCCGGTCCCCTCACAGCCTCAAAAGTCCCTCCCCAGCTTTTTTATAGGCCCCTTCAGATGCTGGAAGGCCACAAGAAGGTCCCCTGGGAGCCTCCTCTGCTCCAGCCTGCACAGCCCCAACTCCCTCAGTCTGTGCTCACAGCAGAGCTGCTGCAGCCTCTGAGCATCCTCCTGGCCCTGCTCTGGACACTCTCCAGCATCTCCACAGCCCTCTTGTCCCAGGGCTCCAGAGCTGGATGCAGTACTCCAGGTGAGGTCTCAGCAGAGCACAGCAGAGGGGGAGAATCACCTCCCTGGCCCTGCTGGCCACACTGCTGCTGCTGCAGCCCAGGCTCTGCTTGGCTTTCTGAGCTGCAAGATACTCTACCTAGTGTCACCACAGGGCTCAGGGAGGTGCAGTTGCCCTGCAGAATCACAGAATCATAGAATTATCCAGCTTGGAAGAGACCTTCAAGCTCATCCAGCCCAACCTAGCACCCAGCCCTGCCCAACCAACCAGACCATGGCACTAAGTGCCCCAGCCAGGCTTGGCTTCAACACCTCCAGCCACGGCCACTCCACCACCTCCCTGGGCAGCCCATTCCAATGCCAATCACTCTCACTGACAACAACTTCCTAACAACATCCAGCCTAGACCTGCCCTGGCACAACTTGAGGTTGTGTCCCTTTGTTCTGTTGCTGCTTGCCTGGCAGCAGAGCCCAACCCCACCTGGCTACAGCCTCCCTGCAGCAATGAGCTGCAGACAGCAATGAGCTCTGCCCTGAGCCTCCTCTGCTGCAGGCTGCACACCCCCAGCTCCCTCAGCCTCTCCTCACAGGACTGTGCTCCAGGCCCCTCCCCAGCCTTGCTGCCCTTCTCTCAACACCTTCCAGCACCTCAACAGCTCTCTGCAGTGGAGGAGCCCAGAACTGGACACAGCACTGCAGGGGTGGCCTGAGCAGTGCTGAGCACAGGGGCAGAAGAACCTCCCTTGTCCTGCTGCCCACACTGCTCCTCAGCCAGCCCAGGATGCCATTGGCTCTGCTGCCCACCTGGGCACACTGCTGCCTCCTCTGCAGCTCCTCTCTCCCAGCACCCCCAGCTCCCTCTCTGCCTGGTGCTCTCAGCCACTCTGGCCCCAGCCTGGGTTGGGTTTATTCAGAGGTCCTGGTGATGCCTTGATGGTTTGTTTAAAGCAGAAATGAAGCTGTTTCCAGTCTCATTCACTTAAGTCATCTCAGGCTGAGTGAAACTTGCAGATGATGTGCTGGAATTAAATCCTAATGATGGTAATAAGGAGAAAGCAATTGGGAAGCTGTGTCTGTGCTGGGGCACTGGGAGTGCTGCTGGTATCAGCAGGCACAGCGCAGGGCAGAAGTGCTGGAGAGCTTCTGTGTGCAGAGCTGCTCCCATTAGTGGTGGTAAAATAAAGTTCAGCCCTCTGCTTTATACTGAGATATTCATAGGATGCCTTAGGTTGGAAGGGACTTCAGAGATCGTCTGCTGCAGCCTCCCTGCCATGGGCTGGGACATCCTGCAGCTAGATTTGGTTGCTCAAGGGCCTCATCCAGGCAAGCAGCATGGGGACACAGCCTCAAGCTGTGCCAGGGCAGGTCTAGGCTGGATGTTGTTAGGAAGTTGTTGTCAGAGAGAGTGATTGGCATTGGAATGGGCTGCCCAGGGAGGGGGTGGAGTGGCCGTGGCTGGAGGTGTTGAAGCCAAGCCTGGCTGGGGCACTGAGTGCCATGGTCTGGTTGGTTGGGCAGGGCTGGGTGCTAGGTTGGACTGGATGAGCCTGGAGCTCTCTTCCAACCTGCGTGATTCTGTGATTCTATGAAGTGCCTCCATCTGTGTGGCTGGAGCTGGTTTGTCTGCAGGTCCAGAGCCTGGCCAGTGTGCGTTTGCTGGCCTGATGCAGGGACCCCAGACTGCAGAGTGTTCACAACTGCTCTCTGGTTGTGAAGTGTGAATTGTGCCAGGTCATTTTCAGTAAATGGAACTTAAGGCTCAATTAAGAGCTGTCAGATCCAATTTCTCACTTGCCTCCTGTTGAACTCTTCCCACGTTTGCTTGCAGTGATTGCCAAATGCACAGGAAAGATGAGACTTGCACAAGAGGGAGGTCTGTGGCATTGCCCAGTCCCACAGCTTCCTTCAGCAGAGTGTTGGGAGCACTGGCTGCAGGATGCAAGGTGCTTGGAGAAACATTTTGGCTGTAGGGAAGAGAAATTGAGGGACATTGAGGTAATGGAGCAGGAGCAGGTGCAGGTGCTGTGTACAACCACCTGAAGGGAGGCTGTAGCCAGGTGGGGTTGGGCTCTGCTGCCAGGCAAGCAGCACCAGAACAAGGGGACACAGCCTCAAGCTGTGCCAGGGCAGGTCTAGGCTGGATGTTGTTAGGAAGTTCCTGCTAGAGAGAGTGATTGGCATTGGAATGGGCTGCCCAGGGAGGTGGTGGAGTGGCCATGGCTGGAGGTGTTGAAGCCAAGCCTGGCTGGGGCACTTAGTGCCATGGTCTGGTTGGTTGGGCAGGGCTGGGTGCTAGGTTGGGCTGGCTGAGCTTGGAGCTCTCTTCCAACCTGCTTGATTCTATGATTCAGCCCAGGCTCTGCTTGGCTTTCTGGGCTGCAAGTGCACACTGCTGGCTCCTCTTGAGCTTCTCCTCCACCAGCACCCCCAGGTCCCTCTCTCCAGGGCTGCTCTCCAGCCACTCACTGCCCAGCCTGCATTGGTGCTTGGCATTGCCTCGACTCAGCTGCAGGACCTTGCACTTGCATTAGGAGAGAGGTCTTCCCAGCAAGGGTTCTCAGGCACTACTACAGGCTGCCCAGCGAGGTCCTGGAGTCCCTATCCCTGGAGGGGTTTAAAAGCCTCATAGGTGTGGAGCTGAGGGATATGTTTTAGTGGCAGTGGTGGGATTGTGAGCTCTGGGTGAGTGGTTCGACTTGACTTCAATGTCTCCCCCCACCTCACCAGCTCTGTGCAGCTATGATTCCAGCCCCAGGTGGTTTTGGTCTGAGCCCAAAGGTCTCTTCCAGCCTCAAGAGTTCTGTGGTTCTGTGATTCTACACCTTCCTGCTCTGTGTCTGCCACAGTTTGAGGAGGCTATGTCAAGGGTGCTGCAAGGCTGCGGGTGCTGTGCAGCCTGGTTTCCTTGTCCTTGGTAGGGGCAGGAGCTTCCCAGGACCCTGCCCACATCTCACAGACCACCACCCTTCCTGCAGGACCTTGCACTTGGTCTTGTTGAACCTCCTGGGCTGAGGAAGCCGCAGCAGCAGCAGGGTAAGAGGGCTGCAGAAGCTGCTGGGAAGGTGCCTGCGGCGCAAGGACCATCGGCCAGACGTCAGCATTTAGCTGCCAGCAGCAGTTTCTCTTTGCTTGGTTAGCACAGGCTTCACCTGTGTCAGTGTTTTACTGAGAGGATGGGGGGAGATGGGAGGCTATCAGGTTTCCACAGGGCTAAGTGGGTATCAAAATCCACTGCTGGAGCTGGGATCAGGGGCTGGGTAAAGACACTGCCCAGCCTGACGCCGCTGGCCCCATTAGGCAGCGCTGCGGTGCCAGGGAGTGGGGTCACAGTGGTGCCCTTTGCCTACAGCCTGCACAGCAGCTCTGCAGCAGGCTGCTCAGCCACGCTGCCAGGCCTCTGGCCCAGCAGCTGCCTGGGCAAAGAGGACAGGCAGGGAAAGGCTTCCTGGGAAGCAGAGAACTGTAAAATCTTAGAATGGTGGCGGTTGGAATGGACCTGAGAGATCATCGAGTCCAACCCTGCTGCCTGCTGGGCTGCACTGCTGGCTCCTGGGGAGCTGCTCAGCAACCAAGACCCCCAAGGCTTCTTCTTCCAAATAAGAAAAGTGGAGGGGCAAGAAAAACTAACTAAAATAATGTGAAAGAAAGGAAGACAGCAGCTGTCCTGCTGCTGCCTCAGCAAGGTGCTGAAGAGAGCATGCCCAAAGCCCAGGGACAGCCACAAACCGCATCAGAAGGGATCACAGAATGTTAGAGCTTGGAAGGCACCTCCAGAGATCAGCCAGGCCAATCCCCTGCCAAAGCTGTGAGCTGAAACATCTGCTCAGTGAGGGTGCTGGAGGCCTGGAGCAGGCTGCCCAGAGAGGCTGTGGAGTCTCCTTCTCTGGAGACTTTCCAACCCCATCTGGATGCATTCCTGTGTGAACTGCCCTAGGGGATGCTGCCTTGGCAGGGAGGTTGGACTGGGTGATCGCTGGGTCACCCACCCATATTTATGCCACACTGAAGTGCCCACCCATCCCAGCCATGAGCAGGCAAAGTTTCCCCCCAGGAGGATACATCTGACCTTTTCTGAGCTGCAAGTTCTTGGCCCTTGCCATACTGAACTGCCTCAGTGCACACAAAGCCCAGGTGCTGTATTTCAGCTGCTTCAAGCAAAAGATTCCAAAGAAGCACAGAATTGCTTAGATTGGCAAAGCCCTTCAAGCTCCTCAAGTCCAATCATCGGTTTCACACAGACAAGTCCTTGACCAACCCAAACCCCTCAGCACCACATCTCATCACTATGAATCACTGTGGTTGGAAAGGACCACCAGGATCAGCCAGTCCAACCTTCATCCCAGCAGCCTTCATCACCAGACCATAGCCTCAAACACCACATCCACTCTCCTCTTAAACACCTCCAGGGATGGTGACTGCACCAGCTCCCTGGGCAGCCTGTGCCAGTGCCTGAGCACCTGCTCAGGAAAGAACTTCCTCCCAACAGCCAACCCAAACCTCCCCTGATGCAGATTGAGGCCATTTCCTCTTGTTCTATCATTAGTAACTGGGGAGAAGAGACCAGCTCCAGCCTCACCACAACCTCCTTTTAGGTAGCTGCAGTGGGCAATAAGATCTTCTCTCCAGACTGATCAACCCCAGCTCCCTCAGCCACTCCTCATAGGTCATGTTTGCCAGACCTCCCCCCAGCCTCATCATCCTTCTCTGAATCATAGAATCAGGCAGGCTGGAAGAGACCTCCAAGATCATCATAGAATCACAGAACGAAGCAGGTTGGAAGAGAGCTCCAAGCTCAGCCAGCCCAACCTAGCACCCAGCCCTGCCCAACCAACCAGACCATTGCACTAAGTGCCCCAGCCAGCCTTGGCTGCAACACCTCCAGGCACAGCGACTCCACCACCTCCCTGGGCAGCCCATTCCAATGCCAATCATTCTCTCTGACAACAACTCCCTCCTAACATCCAGCCTGAACATCCTCTCTGCCAGCACCCCCAGCTCCCTTTCTGCCTGGCTGCTCTCAGCCACTCTGGCCCCAGCCTGTAGCACTGCTTGGGGTTGTTGTGGCCAAAGTGTAGAACCCTGCACTTGGCCTTGTTCAGTCTCATCCCCTTGGCCTCTGCCCACCCATCCAGCCTGGCCAGGTCCCTCTGCAGGGCTCTCCTCCCCTCCAACAGCTCCACAGCTGCTCCTAGCTTGGTGTCATCTGCAAACTTCCTGATGCTGCACTCAAGCCCCTGGCCCAGACCATCACTAAGTATACTAAAGAGGCCTGTGCCCAGCACTGATCCCTGGGGCACACCACTGTGTCTGCAACTCCATCGCTCTGCGATAGTTATCCTGCACCTTGATTTGACAGCAGAGCCTCCACGTAGGAGAAGGAATTAAAAACCCGAGGAGGAGGCTGGTGAGAGGGGAGGGAGGTGGACAGTGTGTGGATGAGAGGCTGATTTCTTTAGGAAATGAGGCTAAAAATAAGTTTGCTAATGTTTGGCTGAGCCTCTGCTTCAAAGCGCTCGGTGCAGAGCGTCTGGCTCCTGCCTGCCTTGCCTGTCTCGCTGCTGTCATCTTCTTGGCTCTAATTTTCCCTGCTCTTTGAGGAAGGCTGTGAGATCTCTGCTAATCACAGAGGGCAGACAACACCTTCCTTCTGAAGGTCTCATAAGAGGAAGGAATAAAAATAAACAGGAGAAGAAGGGAGATGCATGCAGTAAACCGCACGGAGCTGCTGTGGCAAGATGAAAGCTTGAGCTCTGACTGCCACGATTTGAAGTGGCAGCTCCAAAGCCTCTGGCAGAGCATTAACCTCCCACCAGGGATGGTACCAGGCAGTTGTCTGGCAACAAGCAGCTCTCCCACACCGTGTCTGGTGCTGCAGCACCTGTGATGACAACACATAACCAGCGACCGGCAGCTCCAGGGACTTAGTTTTCTGCATGTGTGGTGCTACTTGAGCCTCTTCTTTGGTGGAGAGAAGGATCTGGAGAAACATAGAGAAAGCCCTGAGGAAAGGACTTGGAGGTGCTGGTGAGGGAGAAGCTGGACAGGAGCCAGCAATGGGCACTGGCAGCCCAGAAGGCCAAGGGCAGCCTGGGCTGCATCCAAAGCAGCTTGGGCAGAGAGGGGATCCTGCTCCTCTGCCCTGCTCTGGGGAGTCCTCACCTGCACTGCTGGGTCCAGCCGTGGGACCCCTAACACCAGAAGGGTATGAACCTGATGGAGTGGGTGCAGAGGAAGCCACAAAGATGATCTGAGGGCTGGAGAACCTCCCATGAGGACAGGCTGGGAGACTTGGGGCTGTTCAGCCTCAAGAAGGCTCCAGGGAGACCTTAGAGCTGCATTTCAATATCTGAAGGGGACCTACAGGCAGGCTGGCAAGGGAATGTTCAGAAGGGCCTGTGGGGATAGGACAAGGGACAATGGTTTGAAACTGGAGCAGGGCAGAGTTAGGTTGGGCATCAGGAGGAAGTTCTGCACAATGAGAGGGGTGGAATATTGGAACAGGTTGTCCAGGGATATGTTTCAGGCCCCATTCCAGAGGACATTTAAGGTCACACTTGTTGGGACACTGTGCAGCCTGCTGTAGTTGGAGGTGTCCCTGCTGACTGAAGGGGTGCTGGACAAGATGACCTTTGAGGGTCCCTTCCAACCCAATGCAGTCTGTGTGCCCAGGTGGGCAGGAGAGCCAATGGCATCCTGGGCTGGCTCAGGAGCAGTGTGGGCAGCAGGACAAGGGAGGTTCTTGTGCCCCTGTGCTCAGCACTGCTCAGGCCACCCCCGGAGTGCTGTGTCCAGTTCTGGGCTCCTCCATTGCAGAGAGCTGTTGAGGTGCTGGAAGGTGTCTGGAGAAGGGCAGCAAGGCTGGGGAGGGGCCTGGAGCACAGCCCTGTGAGGAGAGGCTGAGGGAGCTGGGGGTGTGCAGCCTGCAGCAGAGGAAGCTCAGGGCAGAGCTCATTGCTGTCTGCAGCTGCCTGCAAGGAGGCTGTAGCCAGGTGGGGTTGGGCTCTGCTGCCAGGCAAGCAGCACCAGAAGAAGGGGACACAGCCTCAAGCTGTGCCAGGGGAGGTCTAGGCTGGATGTTGTTAGGAAGTTGTTGTCAGAGAGAGTGATTGGCATTGGAATGGGCTGCCCAGGGAGGTGGTGGAGTGGCTGTGGCTGGAGGTGTTGAAGCCAAGGCTGTCTGGGGCACTTAGTGCCATGGTCTGGTTGGTTGGGCAGGGCTGGGTGCTAGGTTGGACTGGCTGAGCTTGGAGCTCTCTTCCAACCTGCCTGATTCTATGCAGTCTGTGGTTCTGTGCAGCCATAGAATCAAGCAGGTTGGAAGAGAGCTCCAAACTCATCCAGTCCAACCTAGCACCCAGCCCTATCCAGTCAACCAGACCATGGCACTAAGTGCCTCATCCAGGCTTTTCTTGAACACCTCCCGAGATGGTGACTCCACCACCTCCCTGGGCAGCCCATTCCAATGCCAAATCACTCTCTTACTGACTTTGAACACCTGTGCCTGTGGTACTCACACAAGCAGACACTCAGGGGCATGATGTCCTTTGTCACCCCCAGCTGCAGAGGTGCTAGGTGCCCTTCTCCTCTGGGAAGAGCTGTAGTTGTTGCCTTCCAGCCTGACAGCCAGCAAGGCATGCAGGAAAGCACTCTGGTATTAATTAACTCGTCCTGCCAAGCGCAGGTATTGATTTGCTTTTACAGGACTTTGATGAGCCTTGATTATGATTCTGTGGAGGTAGGAAGGTTTCCTGCCCTCGGTAGACCAAAGCAGCCATAATTATCAAATCATTGTGCTTGTTTTCTTCTAAAGTACTCTTTTATTGTTTGATGAATCTCTTCTTTGTCCTGAGCAGACAGAACGACTTCACAAATCACTTGTTTACTCTCATGCCTTGATTTATAATTCTCCCTTAAGTTTTTAGAGGGTGGGTTGTTGGTTGGGTTGGGTTTGGGTTGTTTTGGTGGTTTTTTTTTTTCTCCCTTGATATGCATTCAGATGTCTCTAAAAGTAGGTCACATCATCTGCCTGCAGATGCTCCCCTTCCCCTCTCGCTCTGGTTCTCTGCTGGTGCATAGGCTCTGTAAGGTGATGCAGATGACCCAAGGCAGCACTCAGGAATCACAGGTTGTTAGGGGTTGGAAGGGACCCAAAGAGATAGAATCATAGATTAAGTCAGGGTTGGAAGGGACCAGAAGGATCACAGCATCACAGGGTCACAGGATGTTAGGGGTTGGAAGGGGCCCAAAGAGATAGAATCATAGATTAAGTCAGGGTTGGAAGGGACCACAAGGACCACAGCATCACAGGGTCACAGGCTGTTAGGGGTTGGAAGGGACCCAAAGAGATAGAATCATAGATTAAGTCAGGGTTGGAAGGGACCACAAGGACCACAGCATCACAGGATCACAGGATGTTAGGGGTTGGAAGGGACCCAAAGAGATAGAATCATAGATTAAGTCAGGGTTGGAAGGGACCAGAAGGATCACAGCATCACAGGGTCACAGGATGTTAGGGGTTGGAAGGGACCCAAAGAGACAGAATCATAGAAACATAGATCAAGTCAGGGCTAGAAGGAAGTCAAAGGTCAAGAGTGGAGAGGACAACTGGCAAGGTTCTGGAAAGGTTTTTCTCTTGCATTGAACACTGACTGGAAAAGGAAACGTTGCCCACAGATCCAGGCCAGCCTGCTGCTCTCACAGGATGTTAGGGGTTGGAAGGGACCCAAGGAGATCATCCAGTCCAACCTCCCTGCTAGAGCAGCACCACACAGTCTAACACAGATCACACAGAACACATCCAGACAGGGCTGGAAAGGCTCCAGGGAAGGAGACTCCACAGCCTCTCTGGGCAGCCTGTGCCAGGGCTCTGGGACCCTTCCAGTCAAGAAGTTCCCCCTTGTGTTGAGCTGGAACCTCCTGTGCTGTTGAACCAACCTCAGAAATCTTTGACCACCATCCTGCTGTGTGCTCAAGGCTCACATGTAGTTTAGAATATTAATTCAAAGGCAGGTCAAGGGCTTTTTGGGGGGTTAAAAGAAGAAGTGTCTTTAGGGTCCCCTACCTAAGCAGAGATGTTCGTTCTGCATTGGCCTCATGCATGATCCCACAGCCAGGGCTGGCTGGGCCTGGGGGGAGGTGTTACTAGGGTGGGAGGGTGCAGGTCACCCATGCTGCCTTGGGGATGGTCTCTGAGCTCCCAGGTGTGCTAGTTTGAGCCTAGCTGGGATATTTGGGTGAGAAGAATTAGATCCTAGGCTGTCAGATGGAAACATGGTGATGTCTGCTGCACTCATAGGCTTGCTGAGCTGCATAAGAACAAGAGCATAAATACAGATAAGGGAGTCACTTTCTGTCTCTTGGGGCTGCATGAGCTCTCTAACCTAACCTGCCGTCTGTGTGACTAATCCTTCTGCTTCCTAACCCCCCTGGCTGACCCTCCAAAGTACCTTGAAGGTAAGGCAAAGTCTGGAGAATGTAGAGGAGTGGGGAGAAGGTGGAAGGGTGGTTGGGAACCCCTCCTGGGGACTCTGGGTTCTGGGAGGGCTGCTGTGTTTCTGTGTTGCCTTTTAACCTGGTTCTTTCTGTGTCTGTTGTAAATGCCTGCTTGTACCTTGTGCTAAGCTGTAAATACAGAGCTTCATTCAATTCTCCCGAGCCACTGAGTCTAGTCTGGGTGGGGGAACACCCAAACCATCACACCAGGGTAGAGGTGGGGGTCTCTCCTGCAGGACTCTTGGGACCTGGCTTGAAGCTGGGGGAAAAGAATTTAAAGTGGCATTCCTCTGTGACCTGAGCTAGGTTGTGTGGTCCTGCTGTGGCCAGGGGGGTTGGATTCGATGATCTCCTTGGGTCCCTTCCAACCCCTGACATCCTGTGAGCCTGTGACCCTTGTGTTCCCTTCCAACCCCAACTCATTCTCTGGCTTGCTGTGGAGGAGAGGCAAGGGCAGGGGAGAAGAGCAGCGAGCCAAGAGGGAGCTGGGCTGGTAGCTGCTGCCAGCACAAGGAGGAGGTCAGATGGAGCAGGGAGCAGATTTACACCACTGTTCCCTCAGCACTGAAGAAGAGATTTCCCCGAGGAGGTTTTTATGGAGAGGTGCAAAGAGCTGTTAAGTCATTAGTGCAGCTTCCCATTGTGGCAGCATTGTTCCTTGTTATCTCCACTTTATAGCTGCTTTCTCACCGACAACTACTGACCCAATAAATACTTGTCCTGCCTCTATTATCTTACCTCCCAAATGCTTACCTTGTCCTTTTGCATGCAAACTTCAAGACCCTTACAGCTCCTTCTCCTGCCCGATAGGGAGAGTTTGGGTTTAATCCCTTCGCAGGCTAATGCCTGTGCCGGGGAGACAAATCCTGACCTTGAGCAAGGACTGGGCAAAGTTCCCCGCCCCAACAAGAGCACTTTGCATCCTTCAGCTTTTAAAGCCTCAGCATCCAAGCTGTGTCCTTGACACAGCAACCTCCCTCTTTTACAGCAGCAGCTCCTTGCCTTCTCTTTTTCTATTCCATTAACTCAGTGTTTTGCAGCCAGCGCTCCTGTTAATTAGGTGCTAATTCATTACTCTGACCAGCTGTTAGCACTGTGTAAACCACCACCCCCCACCACCTCCCTCAGCTTGTCTCAGCTCTGGGTTCTGGGTGTGCCTCCAGCCATGGCATCACTGCTGCTGGGTGGCCACCATCCCCAGGTTAGCCTCTGAGCCAGGCACGAGGCTGCCCTGGCACTGAAGTGGGACAGTGAAGTTCTCCCTGGCCCCGTGGACAGGGAGAGGACTCTGGGGGACTTCTCCCAGGGTTTCCTTTCCCAGCACAGCATCGTGGCAATGCCTGAGGTTCAGTAAGGCTGTGAACCCCTGAAGGTTCAATAAGGCCGAGTACAGGGTCCAGCAGCTGAGTTGGGGCATTTCTTGTTATCAACAGCGTCTGGAGGATGATGAGATTGAGAGCAGCCCTGCAGAGAAGGCTTTGGGGATGCTGGTGAGGCAGAAGCTGGGGGAGAGCTGGCATTGGGCACTGGCAGCCCAGAAAGCCTGGGCTGCATCCAAAGCAGTGTGGGCAGAGATAGAGAGAGGGGATCCTGCTCCTCTGCTCTGCTCTGGGGAGACCTCTCCTGCACTGCTGGGTCCAGCTCTGGGACCCCCAACACCAGAAGGGTTTGAACCTTATGGAGTGGGTGCAGAGGATCCCACTAAGATGATCAGAGGGCTGGAGAACCTCCCATATGAGGACAGGCTGGGAGAGTTGAGGCTGTTCAGCCTGGAGAAAAGAAGGCTCCAGGGAGACCTTAGAGCTGCGTTTCAATATCTGAAGGGCTCCTACAGGCAGGCTGGGGAGAGACTGTTCAAAAGGGCCTGTGGGGACAGGACAAGGGCCATGGTTTGAAACTGGAGCAGGGCAGAGTTAGGTTGGGCATCAGGAGGAAGTTGTGCACAGTGAGGGTGGGGAGACACTGGCACAGGCTGCCCAGGGATGCTGGTTGAAGGCCCATACCTGGAAACATTCAGAGTCAGACTTGCTGTGGCCCTGGGCAGCCTGCTCTAGCTGGAGCTGTCCCTGCTCACTTCTGAATTCTCACAGGCATAGGATTTCTCTCTTTTCATAGAATCACAGAATGGGCCAGGCTGGAAGGGACCACCAAAGGTCATCCAGTCCAAACCCCCCACCCAGTCAGCAGGAGCATCCTCAACTAGATCAGGCTGCCCAGAGTCCTGTCAAGCCTCACCTTGAATATCTCCAAGGAAGGAGCCTCAATGCTCCACCACCCTCATAGTGAACAACTTGTCCCTAACCTCCAATCTAAATCTGCTCTACTTTGAAGCCATTGTCCCTCACCCTATCAATGCAGGCCTTTGGAAACAGTCTCCATCCTTCTTGTAACCCCTGGAAGGCTGCTCTGAGGTCTCCCTAGAGCCTCCTCTTCTCCAGGCTGAACAGCCCCAGCTCCTTCACCCTATCCCCATAGCAGAGCTGCTCCAACCCCCTGATCATTTCCATGGCCTCCTCTGGACCTGCACCATCAGGTCCATGTCCTTCCTGCATTGCTGGCTCCAGAGCTGGATGCAGTATCCCAAGTGAGGTCTCTGCAGAGCACAGTAACATGTCAGAATCCCCTCTTTGGCTCTGCCAGCAGCACATCTTTGGCTGCATCCCTCAGTTCCTTTTTCTCGTTGTTTTTGTTAGGGGATGCTTCCCAGGTGCACATGGAACTGCTCTGATGGGGCTTGAAGGGCTGAATGGAAGGGAAAAAAGTCCTCTCCTTTCACAGCAGCAGTTAGCTGATGAAATGCAGAGATGCAAGGGGCTGATTAGTGATTCTGGTAATGTCATTAATGCTTCTCTTCCTGCAGACACGCAGAGCTGGAGGTCGAGCTGAGAATGTGCCCTGCCTGCACGGCTCAGCGTGCTCCCAGCTCCTGCTCCCCAGCTCTGATCCCTCCACTAATTCCCAATTAAAGCTGACACACCTGCAAACAGCAAGCAGGGCAGGCTGATGGATTGCAAAGCCTGCAGAACCTGCTTGCAAGAGGTGAAGGGTAACGCAGCCAGGAATGGGCAGGGGGAGGGACTGGCAGCAGAGAGAACTCCTTGGTGGGTGTCAGCTCTGGCAGAGGCAGAGCCTGGTGGAAGGGCCTGGCCCAAGGCCTCTCAGCATCACCCTCAGGCTGCTGCAGACAACCACCTAGAATCATACAATGGTTTAGGTTGGAGGAAACCTCAAAGCTCATCTAGTTCCAATTCCCTGCCATAGGCAGGGACACTTCCCACTAGAACTGGTCGCTCAAGGTTTCATCCAGCTTGGCCTTGAACACCTCCCTGGGCAACCTGTGCCAGTGTCTCACCACCCCAAACCTGTGCCAGTGTCTCACCACCCTCTCTGCAAACAACTTCCTAACATCCACTTTCAATCCCCCCTCTGCCACTTCAAACCCATTCCTCCTCATCCTCTCATTACCAGACCTTGTCAACAGTCCCTCCCCAGCCTTCCTGTAGCCCCCTTCAGATCCTGGAAGGCCACTCCAAGGTCTCCCCCAAGCCTTCTCTTCTCCAGGCTGCAGAGCCCCAACTCTTGTAGCCTGTCCTCAGAGCAGAGCTGCTGCATCCCTGTGAGCATCCTTGTGGCCTCAGTCAGGAACAGAGCTCCTGCTCACAACCCAGGGTCCGAGCAGCTCATTTCTGCATCCAACAGGATTTTGGCACACCTTGCATGAAACTTTTCCCTTTGCTTCCTTCTTTCCTGTTTTTCCCTCTTGTTTTCATTTTCCCCTTTTTTTCTCTCCTTGTTTCTCATCTTTTCTCCTCCTTTTCCCTCTTTTCTCCTCTTTTCTTTTTTCCTTTATTTTCTTTATTTTTCTTTTTTCCCTTTTTTTCTCTATTTCCCTTGATTTCTCTCGTTTTCCTTTGTTTTTTGCTTTTTTCCTTTTTTCCTCCTTTTTCCCTTTTTCTCCTTTTTTTTTTCTTTTTACCTTTTTTCCTTCTTTTCCTTTTCCCCTTTTACCTTTTGGATTTTTTCCCTTTTTTCCCCCTTTTTTCCTTTTTCCTTTGTTTCTTTTTACCTTTTGTCCTTTTTTTCTTTTTTCCATTTTTTCCTTTTTCTTTTTTTTCCTTTTTTTCTCTTTTCTGTATTTTTTCATTTTTCTTTAGTTCCTTTTTTTCATTTTTTCTCTTTTCCTTACTTTTTTCTTTTTTTCCTCAGTGCCTTTTTTTCCTTATTTCTTTTTTCTCTTTTCCTTATTTTATTTTTTCCTTTTTTCTTTAGTTCCTTTTTTCCCTTTTTTCTTTTCCCACTTTTTGTCCTTTTCTCCCATTTTCATTTTTTCCTTTTTTCCTTCTTTTCCCCCTTTTTTCTCCTTTTCCCCCTTTTTCCCTTTTTTCTTTTTTCTTTACTTTTTTCTTTACTTTTTTCTTTTTACCTTATTTCCTTTTTCTCTTCTATTTTTTCTTTAGTTCCTTTTTCCCCCTTTTTTCTTTTTTTCTTTTTTTTGTCCTTTTCTCCCATTTTCATTTTTTCCTTCTTTTCCCCATTTTTTCCTCCTTTTCCCCTTTTTTCTTTTTTCTTTATTTTCATTTTTCTTTACTTCCTTTTTTCCTTTTTACCTTTTTTTCCTTTTTCTTTTTTTCTCTTCTATTTTTTCTTTTTTTCTTTAGTTCCTTTTTCATATTTTTTCTTTATTTTCTTTTTTCCTTTTTAATTCCTTTTTCCCTTTTTTTTCTTTTT
This sequence comes from Pogoniulus pusillus, assembly GCF_015220805.1. Taxonomy (NCBI): domain Eukaryota; kingdom Metazoa; phylum Chordata; class Aves; order Piciformes; family Lybiidae; genus Pogoniulus; species Pogoniulus pusillus. Next base: position 6,960,359 of record NC_087282.1, on the reverse strand, counting down.
TCCTTTCTTTTTTGGTCCTTTGTCCCCTTTTTTCATTGTTTTCCATTCTTCCTTTTCTTCTTTTTCCCCTTTTGTTTTCTCCTTTCCCCCTTTTTTCCCCTTTTTCTCTATTTTTCCTTTTTCTTTTCTTCCTTTCCCCCTTTTGCTTTCTCTTTTTTCCCCTTTTTTCCTTTTTCTTTTCTTCCTTTCCCCCTTTTGCTTTCTCATTTTCCCCCCTTTTTTCCCTTTTTCTTTTCTTCCTTTCCCCCTTTTGCTTTCTCTTTTTCCCCCTTTTTCCCTTTTTCTTTTCTTCCTTTCCCCCTTTTGCTTTCTCTTTTTTCCCCTTTTTTCCCTTTTTCTTTTCTTCCTTTCCCACTTTTGCTTTCTCTTTTTTCCCCTTTTTTCCTTTTTCTTTTCTTCCTTTCCCCCTTTTACTTTCTCTTTTTTCCCCTTTTTTCCCTTTTTCTTTTCTTCCTTTCCCCCTTTTGCTTTCTTTTTCCCCCTTTTTTCCTTTTTCTTTTCCACCCTTTTCCCCTTTTTCTTTTCTTCCTTTCCCCCTTTTGCTTTCTTTTTCCCCCTTTTTTCCTTTTTCTTTTCTTCCTTTCCCCCTTTTGCTTTCTCTTTGCTCCCTTTCCACTTTTGTTTCTCCCTTTCCCTGTTTTATTTCGTTTCCTCCCTTTCCCCTTTTTCTTTGCTTTCCTCTTTTCTCCTCCTCTGCCTCTCCTCCCCCTGTTTAACACCCACCGCTCTCTCAGCCATCCGCGGGGCCAGCTTCACCCCCGCCGCCGCGCCGCGGCCACCAGCACGCAGCGCCGCATCCCGCTCGGATTCAGCAGGGCATGGCAAGGGAATCCAATTTGTTCAGATTTAGATGACATGCCTCCAATTATGTAATTCCATTAGGAGCTGCCTGCAGCCAAGTCTGTGCTCAGCATCTCAGCAGACATAACTCTAACGGGACGTGTTGCAGCACTGCTGAGCGCAAGTGTGATAGAGAGCACGACCTGGCTCTGCCCCTCCTAAGGAAGGGAGGGGATGGAAGGGTCTGCCCAGGACTTTGGGCTCTAATCTGGCTGTAAGTTATGTCCCTGCAAGAACAAAGCTGTGTGGTGGAAGGGGGAATGCATTAATGGCAGCGTGTTTGATGGGTTCCAAACCAGACAGTAAACACAGCCCTTGGAAGATGATCTTACATTCAATCCTGTAAATGCAAGATAGATTGGTTGCAGTTCTTTCTCCTTCCCCTTTAATAACCATCTCAGATTCCTGTCTGCTTGGGAATGTTGGATATTTATGAGAACATAAAAGAGTGATCAAAACGTAAGGCTAAAGCTTTGCACGCTTACAACTTGCTTTCAATTATTAATCTTTCAGGAGCATGGTAACAACTCCACCAAATAAAGAAATTCCACCGGGCAAATTCTGCAGGGCTGAGCTTGGGGTAGACACTGACAGCCGTGGAGCTGGCAAAAGCATGTCTGGGAAAGAGTTGTGTTATCTGGGTGCAGGCTTAGAGCTTCTGCAGGCACAGAATCACACAACTAACCAGATTGGAGAAGAACTTAGAGAACATCGAGTCCAACCTATCACCTAACACCTTCTAATCAACTAAACCATGGCACCAAATGCCTCAGCCAGTCTCCTTTTAAACACCTCCAGGGATGGGGACTCCACCACCTCCCTGGGCAGCCCATTCCAATGCCAATCACTATCTCTGTGAAGAGCTGGATGCTGTCCTGGCATTTCAGTTGCAGCCTGACAACAATCTGCAGAGCTTGAGCAACACTCTCTATAAAAAAAGGAAAGTCATTTACTGGAAAAGGACAGTAAACAGCTTAGCAAAACCAAAACACAGACTCATTGAATCAAGCAGGCTGGAAGAGACCTCCAAGCTCAGCCAGCCCAACCTAGCACTCAGCCCTGCCCAACCAACCAGACCATGGCACTAAGTGCCCCAGCCAGGCTTGGCTTCAACACCTCCAGCCACGGCCACTCCACCACCTCCCTGGGCAGCCCATTCCAATGCCAATCACTCTCTCTCACAACAACTTCCTAACAATATCCAGCCTAGACCTGCCCTGGCACAGCTTGAGACTGTGTCCCCTTCTTTTCTTCCTGCTTGCCTGGCAGCAGAGCCCAACCCCACCTGGCCACAGCCTCCCTTCAGGGAGCTGCAGACAGCAATGAGCTCTGCTCTGAGCCTCCTCTGCTGGTTGATTCTATGTGGATTCTACATGGATTCTATGTGGATCATCCAGTCCAACCTATTCCTCAACATGAGAAAGAACTTCTTTGCTGTCCCAGAGCACTGGCACAGGCTGCCCAGAGAGGTTGTGGAGTCTCCTCCTCTGGAGCCTTTCCAGGCCTGTCTGGATGTGTTCTTGTGTGATCTGTGTTAGATAGCATTGTCCTGCTCTGGCAGGGGGCTTGGACTGGATGATCTCCTTGGGTCCCTTCCAACCCCTAACATCCTATGATCCTATGAACATCTCCTGTGAGGCCAGGCTGAGGGAGCTGGGGCTGGCAGCTGGCAGCAGAGCAGCCTGAGTGCTGCCCTCAGTGCTGTGCTAAAGATGCTCAGGGCAGTGTCAGGAGGATGCAGCCAGGCTCTGCTCAGGGGTGGCCAAGGGCAGCACAAGGAGCACTGGGGGCAAGCTGGAGCAGAGGTGGTGCCGGAGGGACAGAAGGTAGAACTTTGTCCCTGTGAGGGTGCTGGAGGCCTGGAGCAGGCTGCCCAGAGAGATTGTGGAGTCTCCTTCTCTGGAGACATTCAAAATCTGCCTGGCTGTGTTCCTGTGTGCCCTGCCCTGGGTGATCCTGCTCTGGCAGTGGGGTTGGACTGGATCTTTCGAGGTCTACCCTTCTGTGACTCTGTGAAGAGCTCCCTAATCCCTGCTCTGGGAAAGAACAAATGACAGCATCTCTGCCTTCCCAATCTCTTACAGATCTCCCATGAATATAGGAAAGGATTGAATAATGTTCTGAGTTAGCAAATGGCCATGAATATGTATAGGTCTCCAAAATCTCTCTCTCTCTGCCTTTCTTTCCCTCTTATTTATGTTGAGAGAGGAAGCCTGCAAACGATTTCCATGTGTGATGCATCCAATATCACCTTTCACATAAACAGGATAAATATGCTGCCTGCCTTCAGGTGATGGCACCAGGATGCATTTAAGTGTCTAGAGAGTGTCATTTGGTTTCAAATCATGTGAAGAGAAGCCCAGTGTCTGTGTGGTGAACTGAGTTAGGAGAGGGCTGCTGCCTTAATGATTGGATAGAATCACTGAATGGTAGGGCTTGGAAGGGACACCTTCAGAGGTCACCCAGTCCAGCTGCCTGCCCAGAGCAGGATCACCCAGGGCAGGTCACATAGGAATGCATCCAGGTGGGGCTTGAAAGTGTCCAGAGAAACAGACTCCACAACCTCTCTGGGCAGCCTGCTCCAGGCCTCCAGCACACTCACACCAAATTCTTCACTTTGAGGTGGAACTTGATGTGCTCCAGCTTGTATCCTTTGCCTCTTGTGCTGTCACAGGACACCACTGAAGAGCTTGGCCCCTGCTTCTTGACATCCACCCTGCTGGGGTTGTTTAGCCTGGAGAAGAGGAGGCTCAGGGGGGACCTCATTGCTGTCAACAACTACCTGAAGGGAGGTTGTAGCCAGGTGGGGTTGGGCTCTTCTCCCAGGCAACCAGCAACAGAACAAGGGGACACAGCCTCAAGTTGTGCTGGGGGAAGTATAGGCTGGATGTTAGGAGGAAGTTGTTGTCAGAGAGAGTGATTGGCATTGGAATGGGCTGCCCAGGGAGGCACCATCCCTGGAGGTGTTGAAGCAAAGCCTGGATGAGGCACTTAGTGCCATGGTCTGGTTGGTTGGGCAGGGCTGGGTGCTGGGTTGGACTGGATGAGCTTGGAGCTCTCTTCCACCCCTCTGATTCTATGGTATTCTATGGTATTGTCCAGATCTCCTCTCAGCCTTCTCTTCTCCAGGCTGAACAGCCCCAAGGCTCTCAACCTTTCCTCATCATCACCCTTACCACCTCTGTTGGATTCTCAATGGTAGTTCCCTGCCCCCCTTGAACTGTGGAGCCCAGAACTGGACACAGGACCCCAGAACTTGCCACCATGTCTGAGTCCTGTCCCAGGTCACTGCTGTGAGTGACTGAAGGAGCTGAGGATGGTTAGTGTGAAACAGGAGGCTGAGGGCAGAGCTCATGGCTGTCTACAGCTACCTGAAAGGAGTTGTGGAGAGGTTGGTGCTGGTCTCTGCTCACAGGTCATTAGTGATAGAACAAGAGGCAATGGCCTCAAGCTGCCACTGGGCAGCTTTAGACTGGACATAGGAAAAAAAAGATTCCCAGCAAGAGTGGTCAGGGACTGGAATGTGCTGCCCAGGGAGGTGGTGGAGTCACCAACCCTGGATCTGTTTAAAAGTGGTTTGGTTGTGGTGCTCAGGGACATGGTTTAGGGTGCACCTTGCAGAGTAAGGATGAGGGTTGGCCTTGGTGCTCCTGAGGGGCTTTTCCAAATGGAATGTTTCTCTGGTTCTGTGTTGCAGCCACTGCTTTTGTCCACGTCCCTGCTGGAATGCATTGCCAGGAAACCCTGCTCAGGTGGCACTCGGCTGTGCCTGATCCTTGCCTGTGGGTGGCTGGCTCAGCCTGCTCCTCTGAGGAGTCTCTGAGGTTCTGACTCTGAGGAGTCTCTCAGGCTGAGCTTCAGAGCCTGCTCCTCTGAGGAGTCTCTCAGGCTGAGCTTCAGAGCCTGCTCCTCTGAGGAGTCTCTCAGGCTGAGCTTCAGAGCCTGCTCCTCTGAGGAGTCTCTCAGGCTGAGCTTCAGAGCCTGCTCCTCTGAGGAGTCTCTCAGCCTTAGGTTCAGAGCCTGCTCCTCTGAGGAGTCTCTCAGGCTGAGCTTCAGAGCCTGCTGCAATTTGCTGGAATGAATTGTTCAGATAAATTCTCTGGAGCACAATTTCGTCATCTGCTGAACGGGCAAAGCCTCTGGTGCCTGGAGTTCATTGGATTTGGGGCACTTTGGGAAGGAATTGGATTGTTTCAGATGAAGCCCCTCCAGGGCTGGACAGCCAGGCAGAAGCTGTTGTCACCCAGGTGATTTTCAGCTTTATTTATGGCAGCAATCCAGCTGCCAGCCAGGTCTGAGAGCAGAACCTGTGCCTCTGCCCTGCACTTCCATTGTGCTCTGGAGCACCTTTGGCTGAGCTCAGAGGAGACAGCATCCACCTGCTGCAAACCCATAACTGGAGGCATCAGATGGTGCTTTGTCTTCTCTTTCTGAGAGCCAGCTACCCAGATGGGTTTCCCTGGGTGTTCAGGGGCTGGCTGGAAAGTGTTGGTGAAGGTAAGCTCTGCTCTTGGGGCTCTCTTCAGCTCTGCAAGCTTTAGAATGAAGTTCCCCAGATGGGCTCAAAGGACCTCCAGGCATTCAAAGTCAATACAGTGCAGCCAGTTCCACTGAATCACAGAATTCATTGGGTTGAAAGGACCCTGAAAGGTTATCTTGCCCAGCACCCCTGCAGGCAGCAGACACAGCCCCAGCTAGATCAGGCTATCCAGGGCCACATCAAGTTTGACCTTGAATGTCTCCAGGGAGCAGCTTCAACCACATCCCTGGGCAAGCTGTTCCAGTGTTTCACCACCCTCACTGTGCACAACTTCCTCCTGATGTCCAACCTAAAGCTCCCCTGCTCCAGTTTCAAACCATTGCCCTTGTCCTTTCACCACAGGCTCTTCTGAACAGTCCCTCCCCAGCCTTCCTGTAGGTCCCCTGCAGATACTGAGATGCAGCTCTAAGGTCTCCCCAGAGCTTTCTCCAGGCTGAACAGCCCCAACTCTCTCAGCCTGTCACCACAGCAGAGGTGCTCCAGGCCTCTGATCATCTTTGTGGCCTCCTATGGACCTACTCCAGCAGGTTCATATCCTTGTGATGTTGTGGGTCCCATAGGTGGACACAGTACACCAAGTGAAGTCTCCCCAGAGCGGAGCAGAGAGGCAGGATCCCCTCTCTCCTCCTCTGCCCACGCTGCTTTGGATGCAGCCCAGGCTGCCCTTGGCCTTCTGTGCTGCCAGTGCCCATTGCTGGCTCTGTCCAGCTTCTCCCCAACCAGCACCCCCAAGCCCTTGTCTGCAGGGCTGCTCTCAGTCTCATCACCCCCCAGCCTGGATGGATGTCTAGGATTCCCCGACCCTGCTGCAGGACCTTGCTCTTTGCCTTATTGTACCTCACAGTATTCACCTGAGCCCACTTCTCCAGGTCCCTCTGGATGGCATCCATCCCTCAGTCTTGGCACCAGCACCACTCAGCTTGGTGTCATCTGCAAACTTGCAGACTCACTGAGATGGAGGTAGCAAGGACCTCTTTCCTCCCTTAAGTAGGGCAGTTGCTCTTCAGCCACCTTTCATCCCTCCATGTGCTCTGGTGGCCAGGAAGGCCAATGTCCTCCTGGGGTGGGGTAGAAGGGCTGTGGTTAGTAGATCAGAGAGGTTCTCCTGCCCCTCTTCCCTCCTCAGTGAGGCCACATCTGGAATATTCTGTCCAGTCCTGAGCCCCTCGGTTCAAGAAGGACCTCAGGCAACTCTTGAAAGAGTCCAGCACAGAGCCACAAAGATGATGAAAGCTCTTATGAGGTGAGCCTGGGGGAGCTGGGGCTTGGAACTTGGAGAGGAGAAGTCTGAGAGGTGACCTCATTCATGGTGATAAAGATGTGCAGGGTGAGTGCCAGGGGGCTGGAGCCAGGCTCTGCTCAGTGATGCCAATGCCAGCAATGGTGGGGGTTGAGGCATAGGAAGTGCCATGGAAATGCAAGGAGGAATTTTTTTCCTTATGAGGGTGACAGAAGCCTGGAACAGGCTGCCCAGGGGGGTTGTGGAGTCTCCCTCTCTGGAATATTCCAGATCTGCTTGCATGTGTTCCTGTGTGATCCAGTATGGGTGACCCTGCTCTGGCAGGGGGGTTGGGCTGAATGAGTTTTTGAGATCCCTTCCAGCCTCTAACATTCTGTGATCTTTGATTTTCAAGACAGATGCTCTCTCCTGCTTCACACAGAGCACAGAGTTGTGCTCTCTTTTGGATCCCTGTTGGAGACAGACTATGCATTTGCTTGAAGCAGGGCACCTTACCTTGATCTTCTCTTTCCAAAGCTGCCCTGCCAGCATCAGAAGGGTTACAGCAGTTCAGATGAGCAGGGGAAATGCAGGAAGGGCAGGACTTGGAGCTTGCTAATTGGTGAACTGTAAGTTTGAGCTGGAAAATGTGGCTGCACTGTGAAATTCAGGACACCATCTGTTTCCTTGCTTGCTCACAGTAACATTTGTACTTGATAATTAGAATGTCACACACATCATAGCCAAGGATAATCCATGGAGGAGTACAGCTCTGTCTTCTAAACATCATTCAAGAACAGAATCATAGACTCAAGCAGGGTGGGAGAGAGCTCCAAGCTCAGCCAGCCCAACCTAGCACCCAGCCCTGCCCAACCAACCAGACCATGGCACTAAGTGCCCCAGCCAGGCTTGGCTTCAACACCTCCAGGCACAGCCACTCCACCACCTCCCTGGGCAGCCCATTCCAATGCCAATCACTCTCTCTGACAAAAACTTCCTAATAACATCCAGCCTAGACCTGCCCTGGCACAGCTTGAGACTGTCCCCTTCTTTTCTTGCTGCTTACCTGGCAGCAGAGCCCAACCCCACCTGGCTACAGCCTCCCTGCAGGGAGCTGCAGACAGCAATGAGCTCTGCCCTGAGCCTCCTCTGCTGCAGGCTGCACACCCCCAGCTGCCTCAGCCTCTCCTCACAGGGCTGTGCTCCAGGCCCCTCCCCAGCCTTGCTGCCCTTCCCTCAACACCTTCCAGCACCTCAACATCTCTCTTCAATTCAGGAGCCCAGAACTGGACGCAGCACTCCAGGTGTGGCCTGACCAGTGTTGAGCACAGGGGCAGAATTACCTCCCTTATCCTACTCACCTAAGAGTGGTGCTGGTTAGAAATATCTCTCACTGCTCAGAGAGGAGTTTGGGGTGGGTTTGGTGTTTGAGGTTTTCCCCTGGTTTTGTTTGTTTTGTTGTTTGTTGAGGCTCTGAGCCTGGAGAAGGCTTTGGGGAGACCTTGGAGGGGCCTTCCAGTATCTGAAGGGGACTACAAGAAGGCTGGGGAGGGACTATTGACAAGGTCTGGTAATGAGAGGAGGAGGAGGAGAAGGAATGGGTTTGAACTGGTAGAGGGGGGATTGAAACTGGATGTTAGGAAGAAGCTCTTTGCACTGAGAGTGGTGAGACACTGGCACAGGTTGCCCAGGGAGGTTGTGGAGCACAGAAGCACAGAATGTGCTTCCAACCTGATGCATTCTGTGCTCCTGTGATCTCAGCATCCATTCAGACCTTCTTGTACGTCAAAGCCGAAAACCTGTCCTTGTATCACAGCATCACTGTGTCACAGCATCACAACATCACTGTGTCACAGCATCACAGAATCACTGTGTCACAGCATCACAGCATCACTGTGTCACAGCATCACAGCATTCTACAATCACTGTGTCACAGCATCACAGAATCACAGAATGTCAGGGGCTGGAAGGGACCTCCAAAGCTCATCCAGTCCAACCCCCTGCCAGAGCAGGGTCACCCATACTGAGTCACACAGGAACACATCCAGGCAGCTCTTGAGTGTCTCCAGAGGGTGAGACATCACAACCCCCCTGAGCAGCCTGTTCCAGGCTTCTGTCACGCTCACAATGGAAAAATTCCTCCTCACATTTTCATGGCACTTCCTCTGCCTCAGCTTCCACCAGTGCCTCTTGTCCTGCCATTGGACATCACCCAGCAGAGCCTGGCTCCAGCCTCCTGGCACTCACCCTGCACATCTTTATCACCATGAATGAGGTCACCTCTCAGGCTTCTCCTCTCCAAGCCCCAACTCCCTCAGGCTCTCCTCATAAGAGCCATCATCATCTTTGTGACTCTGTGCTGGACTCTCCCAAGCAGTTCCATGTCCCTGTTGACCTGGGGAGCCCAGAACTGGACACCACACTCTAGCTGCATCCTCGCCAGGGCAGGTTACGTAGGATCAGGTCCTGTTACTCTACCAGGAAGCCTGCATTGTAACGTGTGAGAGAGAGAGAGAGGCATTAAAATATCCTAACTGTCTGCTCTGAAATTGCAGTTTTGTTCCCTGGAGTAGAAAAGTGAGTTGGAGTCATTAAGGCCAGGAGGCTCAGCGATGATTACCGAAGTGTTTGCGAGTGACTTAATCAGTGGAGTTTGTCTGAGTGGCCCATTTCAATATCATTGCACTGATTAAGTTTTCTTAGCTAATATGTGTTTCATTTCCAATTCAATTAAATGAGAATCCCCTTCCATTACAGGATATTACTGGAGTGCCCTAGTGGGGCAGGAGCACACTTGGGCTTCCCAATGGATGCAGGTTTCTCTGTTCTAAGGGCTTACCCTGCTAAATGGAATCGATGCAGGCTGGAAATGAAGCTGCACTGAGTTGGAGCTGTGAAGGTTGTCCCTTGCTCTGGCCTTTTGTTTAGCAGCAGGAGGAGGGTATAAAATCACATAATTGCTTGAGGTGGAAAAGGCCTCTTAAGATCATCGAGTCCAAGCATCAGCCCGGCCCCACTGTGGCCATCAATCCGTGTCCCCAGGTGCCATGGGCACAGATCTTCTGAATGCCTACAGGGATGAGGACTCCATCACCTCCCTGGGCAGCCTCTGCTAGTCCCTGACCATAGAATCATACAATCACACAAGCAGTTAGGGTTGGAAGGGACCACAAGGATCATCTAGTTCCAACCCCTCTCACCTAACACCTCACATTAGATCAGGCTCTCTAGAGCCTCATCCAGCCTGGCCTTAAACACCTCCAGAGATGAGACTTCTGCCACCTCCCTGGGCAACCCATTCCAGGCTCTCACCACTCTCATGATGAAGAACTTCTTCCTAGCATCCAGTCTGAATCTACCCATTTCAGGCTTTGTTCCATTCCCCCCAGTCCTATCACTGAAAGTCCCTCCCCAGCTTTCTTGTAGCCCCCTTAAAAGGTCACAAGAAGGTCACCTGGGAGCCTTCTCCTCTCCAGACTGAACAGCCCAAACTCCCTCAGTCTCTCCTCATAGCAGAGCAGCTCCAGCCCTCTGCTCATCCTCGTGGCCCTTCTCTGGACACCTTTCAGCACATCTGTAGCCCTCTTGTACCAGTGGCTCCAGAACAGGATGCAGTACTGCAGGTACTAAATCTCCCCTGGTGCAACTTGAGGCCTTTTCCTCTCATCACTTGCTACTAGGGAGAAGAGCCCAACCCCCACCTCATTGCATCTCCTCTCAGGGAGCTGTAGAGAGCAATGGGGTCTGCCCTCAGCCTCCTCTTCTCCATGCTAAGCATCCCCCAGCTCCCTCAGCTGCTCCTCCCCAACCCTGTTCTCTAGACCCCTCACCACCTTCATTGCCCTTCTCTGAGCCTGCTCCAGCCCCTCAATGTCTGTTTGAGAACTCCCAAATTGAAGAGAGTATTCGAGGTGCAGCCTCAGAGTCCTCTTCCAAGGACTCCCAAGTTGAAGAGAGTATTGGAGGTGCAGCCTCAGAGTCCCTCTTCCAAGGCTGTCTTCTGGAGTGCAGGAGTAGGTAAAACCAGAAAGCAAAGGTGGATCTCAGCTCTTGGCACAGAGCCTTCCCCAGCTTTGATGCCCTGCTCTGGGCACTCTCCAGCCCCTCAGTGTGTCAGTTCATTGACTGCATTGCAGAAGCCTTTTCAGCAGGTGCCTGCCTTTGACCAGATGTTAGAAGGGAAGAGGGTTTTACCTTGGATTTCTGTAGGCCCAGTGCTTATGATAAGCAAAATAACTTGCATGAATGTGCTCTTCCTTTATCTGCTGCAGATCCTCACTTTAGCTTTTTTAAAGCACTTTGCTGTAACCTATCCTGGGATGTGTTAACTGGCAGGGGGAAGATAAATCTGCAGGTGGCTTCTGAAGGAATTGACATCAGCCTTACATTTTCTCACAAGCCAAGCCTCCTCTTTTTGTGTCTCATTGAAGGGGATTGATTGAGCTCTGATATAGTAAGAAATGGATTTATAAATAGCTCTCTGGAGTTAATTCCCCACTGTGGGATATGCAGAGCTCTTGGAGCTGGTTGTGTGATCTTTTCCTTGAGAGCTACATCATTTCTTCAGTGTCGAGGTGAGGGTGTTCAACTGGAGGTGCTTGCACATGCAAAGGAATTGGGAGGCACATTCCTGCAGCTCAGGCAGCCAGGAGGAGACTGCAGCAAGTGCTGAGGAAAGAGGGGAAAGCACAACTCCTAAACACAGAAAAAGGCTGTGTCAGGCTGAGATGGGAGCCCTCTGCACCCTCCTGCTTCTAGAAACGTAGAAAGGTTTGGCTTGGAAGGGACATTCTAGGTCCAATGCCCCTGCCATGGGCAGGGACACCTCTCACTAGAGCAGGTTGCTCCAGGTCTCACCCAACCTGGCCTTGAATGCTGCCAAACTTAAACACATCCACAGCCTCCCTGGGCAACCTGTGCCAGTGTCTCACCACACACCCCCAGCTCCCTCAGCCTCTTCTCCCAGGGCTGTGCTCCAGGCCCCTCCCCAGCCTTGCTTGCTTGAACTGAAAGAGTACCAGGAGCACCTTCCCAGTGCTGGCACAAGGAACCATCCCTGCCCCTTGGCATGCACGTCTGGAGCCGCAGCACTACAGCAGCTCCCCATCCCCACCGCTCTGTTAGGGACTTCTTTAGAATCAGGGTAGACCTCCCAGAGTGCAAAGGAGGCCACTGCAGAGGAGCTGATGAATGAGCAGGGGACAGTGGCACCACTCAGCTTTTTACAGCAGCAGTTGCCCTCTCCAAACACCAGCACAGGGACTGCTTTCAGCCTGGCACTGCTCTTTCTGCGGCGTGGCAGACGGAGCTCTGCAAAGCCTCCACTCTCTAAGCAGTGGTTTCCAGAGAGGGGAACAGTGGCAGCTTTTCGTTTTCCAGAGTCCACTCAGCCTTCCAAGAATCTTAATGCCTCATTGATTCATAATGCAGTACATAAAGATTGCATTTTTCTCCCCCCCCACCCCCAACCCCCCACCCTCTTCCACCTCCCTCCCTGCACACAGTGATATATGATGGAGGAGATCCTATTTTGCCACTGAAAAAGTTGGCTTAGGAGAAAAAAAAACTGGAGTTTTGACAGTCAGGAAATGACAGCCATCTGTAAAAAGCACCACTGATAGGCTAAGGCTAACATTTCCCCTGCACTTAGCCAGAATAGAGATGCTAAAACATTTATTAGATTCTAAGAGGAAAAAAAGAACCCCAAACAAATAAACCCCCCAAAACTCAACCCCCACCCCCCAATTAAGTAATAAAATCCAAGGGGTTGTTGGTTAAAAGCAGAATTTTAGTACTAGAGAAGAAAAGATTTGTCCCCAAATGGTGCCACATTCAGCTGGCAGCTGGCACTAGTGGTGTGCCCCAAGGATCAGTGCTGGGCACAGGCCTCTTCAGTAGCTTTAGTGATGATTTGGACCAGGGGATTGAGTCCAGCAGCAGTGAGTTTGCAGGTGACACCAATTTGGGAGCAGGTATGGAGCTGTTGGAGGGTAGGAGAGCCCTGCAGAGGGACCTGGCCAGGAGGCCAATGGAATGAGACTGAGCAAGGCCAAGTGCAGAGTTCTGCACTTTGGCCACAACAACCCCAAGCAGCACTGCAGGCTGGGGCCAGAGTGGCTGAGAGCAGCCAGGCAGAGAGGGAGCTGGGGGTGCTGGGAGAGAGGAACTGCAGAGGAGGCAGCAGTGTGCCCAGGTGGGCAGCAGAGCCAATGGCATCCTGGGCTGGCTGAGGAGCAGTGTGGGCAGCAGGACAAGGGAGGTTCTTGTGCCCCTGTGCTCAGCACTGCTCAGGCCACCCCTGCAGTGCTGTGTCCAGTTCTGGGCTCCTCCATTGCAGAGAGCTGTTGAGGTGCTGGAAGGTGTTGAGAGAAGGGCAGCAAGGCTGGGGAGGGGCCTGGAGCACAGCCCTGTGAGGAGAGGCTGAGGGAGCTGGGGGTGTGCAGCCTGCAGCAGAGGAGGCTCAGGGCAGAGCTCATTGCTGTCTGCAGCTGCCTGAAGGGAGGCTGTAGCCAGGTGGGGTTGGGCTCTGCTGCCAGGCAAGCAGCACCAGAAGAAGAGGACACAGTCTCAAGCTGTGCCCGGGCAGATCTAGGCTGGGTGTTGTTAGGAAGTTGTTGTCAGAGAGAGTGATTGGCATTGGAATGGGCTGCCCAGGGAGGTGGTGGAGTGGCCGTGGCTGGAGGTGTTGAAGCCAAGGCTGGCTGGGGCACTTAGTGCCATGGTCTGGTTGGTTGGGCAGGGCTGGGTGCTAGGTTGGGCTGGCTGAGCTTGGAGCTCTCTTCCAACCTGCTTGATCCTATGATTCTCTGTTGGGCTGCCCCATGGGCTGGCTGCATTCTTTGTGCAGATTTTCCCATACTTCTGTGATTCATAGAATTGTTTTGGTTGGAAAAGCTCTTCAAGAGAGAGCATCAAATTCCACCACTGACCTAACCATACCACCACTGCCATTTAACCATGTCCCCAAGCCCCATGTCTACATGAGTACCTCCAGGGATGGGCTGTCCACCACCTCCCTGGGCAGGCTGTTCCAGTCTCTGCCAACCCATTCAGTGAAGTTTTCTTCTAACACTCAACCTAAACCTCCCCTGGTGCAGCTTGAGGCCATCTCCTCTCATCCTAGCACTAGGAGAAGAGAGCAGGTAGCGAGGTGGGAAGCTGTCACTTTGGGGAGGTCGTGGTAGAAGCTTGGTGTTTGCAAAAGGCAGCTTGGTCCTTTTGACAGCAGGTCAGGAGGCTGGGGCAAGTCTGAGCCCCTTTGCTCAGCGTTTCCCCTCTTTCCCAGGGAGCCTGCCTGGTGGAGCCAGGGCTGCTGCAGCAGCTGAGCCACTCCTGCCTTCGCTGCCTCTACAGCCCATAAACCTCTCTCTGCTCTTCTTTCTCAGACGAAGGCAAGCGCCGAGGCCGCTCTTGCTGCTGAGCTGGTTGGCAGAGGCTGTCCTGCAGAGGCCTTAATAATCCAGGCACTTATGAACTGAATCCCACTCTGGCCGAGCCACAGGGCAGCTCTGCCCTCGGCTGGCAGCACTGGGCACCATCCGCTTGTGGGTGAGGGTGGCCAGGAGCAGGTGCGGCTCTGAGCCTGCATTTTGGTTAAGTACCTAAAGCCTTCTTTGTCTGCATGTGCCATGCCTGCACACACCTTCAGCTGCAGCATCTCAGCTGCCTTCCTCTCTGCTTCAAATGCTCCTGTGCTTTTAGAATCACAGAATTGTTTCCATCCACTCTAACCTTCTACCCAACCCCACCGTGGCCACCAAACCCTGTCCCCAAGTGCCATGGACACAGGTTTCTTGAACACCTCCAAGGATGGGGACTCCATCACCTCCCTGGGCAGCCTCTGCCAACCCCTGACCACTCTTGCACCAAAGACATTTTTCCTGACATCCAACCTAACCCTCCCCTCATGCAACTTGAGGCCATCTCCTCTCATCCTATCACCTCTTCCTAGGCAGAAGAGCCCAACCCTCACTGCAGAGAACTTCTTCCTAACATCCACTTTCGATCTCCCCTCTGGCAGTTCAAACCCATTCCTCCTCCTCCTGTCATGACAACACCTTGTAGGTTCTTCTTCCAACTTGAAGTTTCTTCTAGTGTAGCCTAAACTTCTTTTAGTGCAGCTTGAGGCCATTTCCTCTCATCTTATCACTTGTCACTAGGGAGCAGAGCCCAACCCTCACCTCACTGCAGCCTCCTCTCGGGGAGCTGTAGAGAGCAATGAGCTCTGCCCTCAGCCTCCTCTTCTCCACACTAAACACCCCCAGCTCCCTCAGCTGCTTCTCCCCAGCCCTGTTCTCCAGACCCTTCCCCACCTTTGTTGCCCTTCTCTGAACATTCTTCAGCATCTCAATGTCCTTGTTGGACCTTCTTGGAGTAAGTAGCCCAAAACTGAGCCCATTCTCAAGGTGTGACCTCCCCTGTGCAGTGGCTTTCCCTTTTGGCCCTTAGGTGAGCAATGCTGGGCTGATGTAGCTGCCATTCCTGCAACACCCAGCTCCTTTTTATGGCTCCCTCTGGCACTTCCCTGTTCCTGCTGCTGTTACTGTGGGTTGGATGCTGGCTTCCCACCCCCACCATTAGTGTTTCTAGACAAAACATGGCTGTGATTCATTGGGTGCTGATAGGAGTGAAAACACAGTGATTGCTGAGAGGAAATGTAAATTTACATTTGCTAACAGCTTTAATTCACTGTTCTGAAACACTCAGCTCCTTTCCTCCCAGGCCTTCACAGAACTAATGCAAGCTCCTCCTGTGCTCCTCTGTGCTGGCCTGAAACTGTACTTGGCTTTGTAATGACAGGACAAAGGGTAATGGGTTTAAACTGGAAGAGGGGAGGTTGAAACTAGGTGTTAGGAAGAGTTCTTTAGAGTGAGAGTGGTGAGACACTGGCACAGGTTGCCCAGGGAGGTTGTGGCTGCTCCCTCCCTGGAGCATCCTCCCTGGGGATGGGGAGCTGCTGTAGCATGCGCTGCGTGCTGTGGGTCCAGATGTGCACTCCAAGGGACATGGATGGTTCCTTGTGCCAGCACTAGGAAGGTACTCCTGGTACTCTGTGGGCATCATTTAAACTGGATGTTAGGAAGAAGTTGTTTGCAGTGAGGGCTGGAGGTGTTGAAGCCAAGCCTGGCTGGGGCACTTAGTGCCATGGTCTGGTTGGTTGGGCAGGGCTGGTTGCTAGGTTGGGCTGGATGAGCTTGGAGCTCTCTTTCAACCTGCTTGATTCTATGATTCTGCAGAGCTTGGAGGGCTGGTAGCAGAGGGAGTCACTGCAGGGAGCCCATGGCTGATGTTTCTGGTCTGCTGCTGTTGCCATCCACATCACTGATGTGGAACATCTGGGACCAATCTGGAGTCAATGCAAACACCTGATTCCCAGTGCTGCTTCGGTGAGCTTGCCAAACAGTTTGGGCTCATCTCTGTGAGCTGTGCTGCTCCTGGAGCACCTCTTTGCAGGGAAGAGGTATTCCCATTTTGGGGGCCAGGAGAGAGATGGTTCCAAGTATGCATGGTTGAGACTTGTCACCAGGATGCTGCTCACCCCTGTCCTTTTAATTGTGTCTCTAGGTGACAAAGTTCATTAAGAATCAGAGTGAGTCACAGCCTTAAATGAACACTGTGCCTCTCTGAGACTTCTCTGAGCAGATGCCTGCCTCTAACCAGTCAGGCAGCAGGGGCATAGTTTGTGCTATCAGCAAATCAAATTCTCAGTGGGCCCACTCTTGAAGGGAATTAACCTCACCTAGTAGCAGTGAAGCACCAAGTCATTGAGTTTGACTTCTCCCAGAGACATGGTGGGCACAACTGTGGGGCAGACTCTGCCAGAGCTTAAGATCTAGCAGCAGCTTCACAGCCACACAGGGCAGGTTCCCAGATCCAGAGCAAGAAAGGCAAGACTCACACCACTGGTGTCCAGAGAGTCATGGAATGGTTAGGGTTGGGAAGGAATAGAATCAGAGAATCAAGCAGCTTGGAAGAGAGCTCCAAGCTCAGCCAGCCCAACCTAGTACCCAGCCCTGGCCAGTCAACCAGACCATGGCACTAAGTGCCCCAGCCAGCCTTGGCTTCAACACCTCCAGCCACGGCCACTCCACCACCTCCCTGGGCAGCCCATTCCAATGCCAATCACTCTCTCTAGCAGGAACTTCCTAACAACATCCAGCCTAGACCTGCCCTGGCACAGCTTGAGACTGTGTCCCCTTCTTCTGTTGCTGCTTGCCTGGCAGCAGAGCCCAACCCCACCTGGCTACAGCCTTCCTGCAGGGAGCTGCAGACAGCAATGAGCTCTGCCCTGAGCCTCCTCTGCTGCAGGCTGCACCCCCCCAGCTCCCTCAGCCTCTCCTCCTAGGGCTGTGCTCCAGGCCCCTCTCCAGCCTTGCTGCCCTTCTCCAAACACCTTCCAGCACCTCAACAGCTCTCTGCAATTCAGCAGCCCAGAACTGGACACAGCACTCAAGGTGTGGCCTGAGCAACGTTGAGTACAAGGGAAAAATATCCTCCCTTATCCTGCTGGCCACACAGTTCCTGAGACACCCCCCCCCTGCCTTGGCAGGAACACCTCCCACCAGCCCAGGTTGCTCAAGGCCTTATCCAGCCTGGCCTTGGACATTTCCAGAGGGGGATATCCACAGCCCCCCTTAGCAACCTGTTCCAATGTCTCACCACCTTCACTCTCAAGCATTTCTTCCTCATCTCCACTCTCCCTCCTCCTCTCCAGCCCATATCAAAAGTCCCTCCCCAGCTCCTCTGCAGCTCCCTTCAGGTACTGGAAGGCTGCTCTAAGGTCTCCCTGGGCCCTTCTCTTCTCCAGGCTGAACAGCCCCAATTTTCCCAGCCTGTCCCCACAGGGCAGATTCTGCAGCCCTCTCATCATCATTGTGGGCTCCTCTGGACCTGCTGCAGATGAGCTGTGTGAGAGAAGTCAAAATCAAACCCAGATTGCTCAGCTTTGAAGCTAACACTGCTGTGACTGCTCCTGTCTAAAGGAGCTCCATTGGGCTTTATCCAGAGGCAAGAGGGGTTTCTGGGGGGGCTGGGAAGGATGCTTATGCTGCTCTCTTCTGCATTATTTCTGCTGCTGAGGCACAACCCTGTGATTATTTTTTCTCTTTTCAGTAGCTCAGCCCTTAATCCTTTGCACTGTAAGCAGAATCTCTGCTGCAGGGGTAATTTTATTGACTTTCCTGCTGCCTGTCCCTCTGCCCCTGCCCCTCCAGAGGGAGGGTGCCTTTCAAACTCTCCACTCTCACCTGGAGCATGGCTTTGGTTCACAATGTACCACACACTTCATGTGCTGGGAGAGGAAAAAAGTTCCTCCAGAATGGGAAACAGTCCCAGATTTCCCTTCCTCCTCCATCTCCACCCAGAGGAATGGAGACACTTGTGTAAAACTGCCTCCCATTCATTGCACGAGCCTGTCTGCAGCTCCAGACCATCCCAGCCAGGCTCACCATCTGGATGAGCTTGACCTAGATGCAGACTGATGTGCTGGAGCCAGCTTGGAGGGTAACCTCAGTTCTGCTGGGTGAGTAGGACTGCCCCAGTGGAAATCACAGCTCTGTTTCCCCAGCCCAGTGCTGGAGCTGCATTTGCCTGAGTGAGTTTGCTGGCGAGGCAGAGTCTGGAGGTGATGGGGGCTTTGTTCCCAGGGCTGCAGTGTGCCCTGGGCAGAGGTTCTGAGCTTCACAGCCGCAGTAGCCTCCAGAGCGCTGCTTGCTACAGCCTCATTTCCCAGCAGGAACAGGAGAAGGTCACTGTGGATCCATTTGCTAATGGCTCCATTGGTGAGTGGATGTTTCATTTCCAGCTGCTCTCTCCAGCTCCTTACCTCTTAGCTCCATCAAGCCAGGCTCAGGTTTCCAGGCTGAAAGCATGGCAGCTGCCAGCAGCTGACCTGCAGCCTTCTTCTGACTCCACAGGCAATTAAGCAGCGTGGCAGGCTCCATCCTCTGGCAGGGATCAATACTGCTCAGCCTTGGCAGTTCTGACCCAAAGGGGCTCAGACATGCCAAGCTGCAGCCAGCCCTGGTCATGGTCCTTGTGGAAATGGCACAGCAGTGGCTTGGAGCCACATGCCAGTGGAGCATGTACTAGAGTTGAGGCTGAGGGAGCAGAGTTTCCTGGCATGCCCTTTGCTACCAGCAGGTCACCTGCCCTCGGGCACTCAGTGTGGATGCCCAGCTGCTGATGGAGCATGCCCAGAGAAGGGCAGTAAAGCTGGGGAAGGGCATGGAGAGCAGGGCTGGGAATGAGCAGCTGAGGGACCTGGGGGTGTTTAGTGTAGACCTCATTGCTCTCTGTAGCTCCCTGAGAGGAGCTTGCAGTGAGGTGGGGGTTGGGCTCTTCTCTCAAGTAGCAAGCGACAGGAGGAGAGAAAATGGCCTTAAGCTGCACCGGGGAGGTTTAGGTTGGAGATCAGGGAAAATGTCTTTGGTGCAAGAGTGGTCAGGGATTGGCACAGGCTGCCCAGGGAGGTGGTGGAGTCCCCATGCCTGGAGGCGCTGGGAAGATGTGCAGCCATGGCACTCTGGGACATGGCTTAATGGTGATGGTGGTGTTGAGTTGATGGTTGGACTGGATTATTTTGGAGGTCTTCTCCAACCTTAACAATTCCATATTTCCATTCTGCTGTGTGGCTTGTGGCAGAGCAGAGGAGGAGCCAAGGGAGCTGCAAGCCTCCTCCTCATGCTGCATCCACAGGTCTGAGCAGGCACTGCCTGGGTCATCGCTGCTTTGCAGTCCTGCTTCACACAGCAGGGGCAGCTGGGCTGGGAGGGGATGTGCTTTTATTTCAGGAGACTCTGCCTTGTTTGATGCTTAAGCAAAGTCATCCCTTCCTCCCCCTCCATCTCAGCAGAGTAGCTCTCCTTGTGGTGAGCCTACTGGATGCTGCAGGCACAGAGGAGCTGCATGGCCCTTCCCTGGCAGCTTCTCTGGCCTCTGAAGCTTGTGGCTTTCCTCAGCTCTGGAGCCTCTCTTACAAGAGGGCTGTGGCGATGCTGGAGAGTGTCCAGAGCAGGGCCAGGAGGATGCTCAGAGGGCTGCAGCAGCTCTGCTGTGAGCACAGACTGAAAGAGTTGGGGCTGTGCAGGCTGCAGAAAAGAAGGCTCCCAGGTGACCTTCTTGTGGCCTTCCAGCATCTGAAGGGGGCTACAGAAAAGCTGAGGAGGGACTTTTGAGGCTGTCAGGGAGTGCCAGGACTGGGGGAATGGAGCAAAGCTGGAGGTGGGGAGAGTGAGGCTGGAGGTGAGGAGGAAGTTGTTGAGCAGGAGAGTGGTGAGAGGCTGGAATGGGTTGCCCAGGGAGGTGGTTGAGGCCCCATGGCTGGAGGTGTTTGAGGCCAGGCTGGCTGAGGCTGTGTGCAGCCTGCTCTAGGGTAGGGTGTCCCTGGGCATGGCAGGGGGGTTGGAACTGGCTGCTCCTTGTGGTCCCTTCCAACCCTGCCTGATTCTGTGATTCTTTTCTGTGATTCTGTGAGTGCTGTTGTGCCCTGGGGTTTCACACCTCCTCACTTGGACTTCCACTCAGTGTCTTTTTCTGTAATGTTGCTTTTAGAAGCTTTCTACAAGGATGCTTTTAGAACAAAAATCATTAGACTGGCAAAAAAAGACTCAGATTCAGCCCCTGTGCTGGGCAGAGATGAGGATAGGGCTGGTGTGGAGGCACTACTTGACCACAGAATTACCCTCCCAAGTGGGCAGGTGGCTCAGGCTCAGTAAACCCCTCAGAAAACTTCTGGGAGGTCTTAGAGGTTTGCTTTGTGTTTTCTCTGAGGGCTGTGAAGGAAGGAAGAGAGAACTGCTGTGGGCTGAGGAACCAGCAGGTCCATGCACTGCCAACTCCTTTCTTGGTCTGTTTGAAATAAACAAAACTATCTTACAGAATCATAGGACTGTTTTGGTTGGAAGAGACCTCTAAGAAAGAATCACAGAATCATAGAATCAGGCAGGTTGGATGAGACCTCCAAGCTCAGCCAGCCCAACCTATCCCCCAGCCCTATCCAGTCAACCAGATCATGGCACTAAGTGTCCCAGCCAGGCTTTTCTTGAACACCTCCATGGCTGGTGCTTCCACCACCTCCCTGGGCAGCCCATTCCTTGGACTCCTTCAGGGACAGTGACTCACTCACCTCCCTGGGCAGCCTACCTTGTCACAGTAGAAGCAGCAGGCAGAGGGTTGCACTGTTCCCCCAGCCCATCACATGCCACTCCCAGCTGGGATCTCTGTGACACTAACTTGAGTTCTGTGTCCAGTTCTGGACTCCTCAGTTCAAGAGAGATGTTGAGGTACTGGAAGGTGTCTAGAGAAGGGCAGCAAGGCTGGGGAGGGGCCTGGAGCACAGCCCTGTGAGGAGAGGCTGAGGGAGCTGGGGGTGTGCAGCCTGCAGCAGAGGAGGCTCAGGGCAGAGCTCATTGCTGCCTGCAGCTCATTGCTGAAGGGAGGCTGTAGCCAGGTGGGGTTGGGCTCTGCTGCCAGGCAAGCAGCAGCAGAAGAAGGGGACAGAGCCTCAAGCTGTGCCAGGGGAGGTCTAAGCTGGATGTTGTTAGGAAGTTGTTGTCAGAGAGAGTGATTGGCATTGGAATGGGCTGCCCAGGGAGGTGGTGGAGTGGCTGTGCCTGGAGGTGTTGATGCCAAGCCTGTGCCATGGTCTGGTTGGTTGGGCAGGGCTGGGTGCTAGGTTGGGCTGGCTGAGCTTGGAGCTCTCTTCCAGCCCAGCTGATTCTATGATTCTATGATTGATTCTGTGAGGTAGCAGCTCTTCCTGTGAAGCAGATAAAGGGTACAGCATGTTCATGATCATGCAGGTTCTTAAAGTGCCCTGGGGGTGGCCATGGGGGATTCACATGACAGTGCCACTGTCCTAGGGACAGTGCCCATGCTGGGTCGGTCAGAGAGAGCTGAAGTCCTGTCCCGTGGGTGAACTGGGGCCCTCCTGGAGCTGCAGTGAAGCCAGGCTGGCGTGGCAGCCTGTGTGACAGGAGGATGGAGAGTGGGGGCTGGCACTGCTGCAGCTGTGGGGAGGCTGAGCTGTGTCCCCACCGCTGGCTTCCAGCACATCGCCCTGCCTGTCTCTGCTCCTTTCCCCACTTCCCTTGTCCCACCTGTGGGACCAGGAGAGCCCAGCCTTCACCCCCCAGCAGACGATGGGAGCTGTCAGCAGGAGTTTATCTGAGGGGAGCTTCTGACCTTTCCTGAGCTCTTCTGCTGTAATGGATCCTGTGCACATAATTCCCTGCTCCCGAAAGCAACGCGAGGGGCTGAGGGCTCAGCACAGAGCAAGCGGTGCAGCGTGGAGAGAAAACTCAGCGTTGTGGGGCTGCTGGGTCCTCACCTTCCTCCAGGCTACAGCTGTGAGCAGGGAGATTCCAGGGGCAAGGAACTGTCAGAGCATCTCAGCTTGCTGCTGGCTGCAGGGTCAGCCTGCTTTCCCAGCTGCCTGCCGGCTCCCTGTGTTCGCAGCTTCGCAGGCATCCAGCTCAGCTTCAGTAGAAAGCCCACGTTTGAGGAGAGCAGCTCTTGAAGCTGGAGGGATGATTCACAGGAGAGCCTGAGCTCTACCCTCAAACATGTTGTCTCAGGCTCTGAAGCACAAGCTTCAAGGAGCAGGCAGGAGCTCAACTCCCCTCTGTTTAGACAGCAGAAAGAACAAGCTGTTACGTACAGAGCTAAAAATAATGGCAGTGCTCTCAGCCTTCCTCCCAGCTCCAGCAGAAGGATGCTCTGATTACTGGTGGCCAAAGCCATCTCTGGCACAGCTCTGACTTGATGATGCATTAAAGCTTTTGTGACTCTTTTGAAGCTCAGTTCAGAGCAGCAAAGCTGCTTTCCTGGACCTGCCATGGTTTCTAACTTGGATGAGAAGAAGGGCTTGGGGCAAACCCAAAAGCTGGCATTCCCAAAGTGGCACCACTCTGCCAGGAGAATTTCATCAGAGAAACCCAAGAAAGTCCAGTTCTGGGCTCCCTGATTCAAGAGAGATGTTGAGGTGCTGGAAGGTGTCTGGAGAAGGGCAGCAAGGCTGGGGAGGGGCCTGGAGCACAGCCCTGTGAGGAGAGGCTGAGGGAGCTGGGGGTGTGCAGCCTGCAGCAGAGGAGGCTCAGGGCACAGCTCATTGCTGTCTGCAGCTCCAGGTGGTGGAGTCGCCATCCCTAAGCCTGGCTGGGGCACTTAGTACCATGGTCTGGTTGGTTGGCCAGGGCTGAGTGCTAGGTTGGGCTGGCTGAGCTTGGAGCTCTCTTCCAACCTGCTTGATTCTATGATTTTATGATCCTGCCTGGCCTGAGCAGGGCCAGGCTCCTCCCCAGCCTTGCTGCCCTTCTCTCAACACCTTCCAGCACCTCAACATCTCTCTGCAATGCAGGAGCCCAGAACTGGACACAGCACTCCAGGGGTGGCCTGAGCAGTGCTGAGCACAGGGGTAGAAGAACCTCCCTTGTCCTGCTGCCCACACTGCTCCTCAGCCAGCCCAGGATGCCATTGGCTCTGCTGCCCACCTGGGCACACTGCTGCCTCCTCTGCAGCTCCTCTCTGCCAGCACCCCCAGCTCCCTCTCTGCCTGCCTGCTCTCAGCCACTCTGGCCCCAGCCTGTAGTGCTGCTTGGGAGATGTGGGCTCCACCTGGAGCATCTCTCCAGCATTCCTGCTGGTGGATTGGCTTCCTGCGTGAGTGGTGCTAGTGGGAGCCCAGACCACTCCATGCTTGCTGCAGAGTCTTGTGAATATCTTCACTCAGCCTCCTGTCCCTCCCATTTCCCCCTGACGGAGGCTGATGGAGATATCTGCCGGGATGAGGCTGCCAGCCACCTGCGGTGGTGGTGATCTGTTACAGCCTGCAAGGTCTCTCCTGCCAGCCTGCAAGTTCTTATTCATCCTTTTGTTTTTACAACAGCAGCCAAGGGAGGTGCTTTGTCACCACTGCCTGTGAACCAAGAGCACAAAGGAAGAGTGGCTGAAGGGTTTGAGCAACGATGAAATGCTCACTCGATCAATCTTGGCTGAGGGTTTGTTTCCCTTCTTGCATTAACTGCCCATCGATTGCTGTGCTGACCTAAGGACACAAGGCTTGGCTGGCCTGGCCTTCCCCTCAGCCAGCAGCACCCCCACACCTCCAGGACTGGGTTCAGTGTTGGGGCCCTCAGTACAAGAAGGACGTTGAGGGGCTGGAGTGTGTCCAGGGAAGGGCAACAAAGCTGAGGAAGGGTCTGGAGAGCAGGGCAGGGGAGGAGCAGCTGAGGGAGCTGGGGGGATTTAGTGTGGAGAAGAGGAGGCTGAGGGCAGAACTCATTGCTCTCTACAGCTCCCTGAGAGGAGGCTGCAGTAAGGGGGGGGGTTGGACTCTTCTGCCTAGTAACAAGTGATGAGAAGAAATGGCCTCAAGTTGCACCAGAAAACGTTTAGGTTGGAGCTGAGGAAAGATGTCTTTGGTGCAAGAGTGGTCAGGGATTGGCAGAGGCTGCCCAGGGAGGTGGTGGAGTCCCTATCCCTGGAGGTGTTCAGGAAACCTGTGGCTGTGGCACTTGGGGACAGGGTTTGGTGGCCATGGTGGTGTTGAGTTGGTGGGTGGACTTGATGATCTCAGGGTTGTTTTTTTTCAGTCTTAATGGCTCTGTGATTCTCAACTAGATCCAAGAATGAGGAATCCTGACAGGAGTTAAAGGAAGGGCTTCAGTTTGCCCCAGAGATGCTCTGTTTGCCCATGTCAAGGACCCTCACCAGACTGTGGTGGTGTTGTTGTTGCATCAAAAGAGGTCTGGCTGGAGCCAAGTGCTGCTCACTGCAGTGAGTGATGGTGCTGGTGGAACCCCCTTTCCCTTTGCCAGGTTGGCTTCTCCAGTGCTGCCAGAGATGCACTGAGATGAGACAGAGCAAAACGCTTCCCATCCTTGCAAGGGACAATCCGAAGCTGCTGCACTGGGTGTGCAAACATGGCAGTGAGCTTGCTCCTTGCTCCCAGTTCACTCCAGCTCTCACTGCGAGGCAGCTCAATGACACTTGAGCAGGAGCTTTGCTTCCCTTTGCCTGTGTGAACCTGTGGCCAAACCCCTCAGAGGCAGGGGGGCAGTAGCACCCAGGTGAGCTTGGGAGCTGCTTGGGATATCCCTGCTTTCCCAGCAGGAGATGTTGTTGTGTCCAAGCTGCACTGGCTTCTGGGCTGCGTCTGGTTTGCAGGTTCATTCTGCTTTCCCCTCGGTTAGTTAGTTATCAGCTGGGATGCTCTAAGTGGGAAGGGGAATGGCCTCTCATCCAGCACCAAAAGCTGGCTGCTTTTGGCGCCTGCGATTCCCTTTCTGGTCCCCTCGGAGCCGGTTTTCTGTGGAACATTGACATCTAGTGGCTTTGCTGCTGAAGGAAGCGGCAGGCAGCAGAGGGCTGGCTGCAGGCTGGCCTGATGGGACCGCTGGGGAAAGCCAGGGGAAGCTCAGTGTGATGGGTTGGGTGTTCCCTGCCCCTCCCACACTTGAGAAAATCACCCAGGCTAGACTCAGCCGAGCTGGGAATTAGAATGGAGCTTTGTATTTACAGCTTAGCACAAGATATAAGCAGGCATTTACAGTAGCTACAGCTCTAGACAGCAATAGACAAGTTAAAAGGTAATACAGGAGCACAGCAGCCCTGCCAGAAACCAGAGCCCCCAGGAGGGGCTCCCAACCACCCTGCCACCTCCTTTCCACCCCTCTGCTTTGCCTTACGTTCAAGGTGAGTTTGGCCAAGGGTAAGGAAGCAGAGGGATTACACAGACAGCAGGTTAGGGACAGAAGGGAGGCAGCCAGAGAGAACAACTCTGTTATCTGTATTCATGTTCTTGTTGCATCCATCTCAGCAAGCCTATGAGTGCAGTAGACATGGTGCCACGGACAGAGGCACTGAGTGCAGCCTCAGCAAGTTTGCTGACCACACCAAGCTGTGTGGTGCAGCAGCCAGGCTGGAGGGCAGGGATCCACCCAGAGGGACCTGCACAGGCTGCAGAGGTGGGCACAAACCAAGCTCAGGAGCTTCAACAAGACCAAGGGCAAGGTCCTGCAGCTGGGTGGAGGCAATGCCAAGCACCAATCGGGCCTGGGCAGTGAGTGGCTGGAGAGCAGCCCTGAGGAGAGGGACTTGGGGGTGCTGGTGGGCAGAGAGGTTGGAACTAGGTGATCCTTGTGGTCCCTTCCAACCCTGACTGATTCTATG
The DNA here is from genome assembly GCF_015220805.1 of Pogoniulus pusillus. NCBI lineage: Eukaryota > Metazoa > Chordata > Aves > Piciformes > Lybiidae > Pogoniulus > Pogoniulus pusillus. Next base: position 6,934,590 of record NC_087282.1, on the reverse strand, counting down.
GTTCTACATCACCATTGCTTCCTTATCACAGCCTAGAGGCTAATTCCTCTCACCAAAATAGTCCAGCTAGCTTCAGACTAGGACATTGAATGCTGCTGATCAATACATAGAGGGTGGGTGGCAGGAGGGTGGGCCTGACTCGTGGAAAGGAAACCTCACAACAAGCAGAGTGTTATCAGGTAAGGCATGCTTAATCAGCAATGGGTGACAAGGGCAGGTCCTCCTCCAAAGCCCTTGCACACCTCCACCATGTTCAGGTGACATGTTTATGCTGCAGAATCACACATACTCAGTGCAGGGCCAGGGTTAGTACAGTTGGGTGGGCAGAGGCCAATAGGATGAGATTGGACAAGGCCAGGTGCAGGGTTCTGCACTTTGGCCACAACAACCCCAAGCAGCACTACAGGCTGGGGACAGAGTGGGTGAGAGCAGCCAGGCAGAGAGGGAGCTGGGGGTGCTGGGAGAGAGGAACTGCAGAGGAGGCAGCAGTGTGCCCAGGTGGGCAGCAGAGCCAATGGCATCCTGGGCTGGCTGAGGAGCAGTGTGGGCAGCAGGACAAGGGAGGTTCTTGTGCTCCTGTGCTCAGCACTGCTCAGGCCACACCTGCAGTGCTGTGTCCAGTTCTGGGCTCCTCCATTGCAGAGAGATGTTGAGGTGCTGGAAGGTGTTTGGAGAAGGGCAGCAAGGCTGGGGAGGGGCCTGGAACACAAACCCTGTGAGGAGAGGCTGAGGGAGCTGGGGGGGTGCAGCCTGCAGCAGAGGAGCCTCAGGGCAGAGCTCATTGCTGTCTGCAGCTGCCTGCAGGGAGGCTGTAGCCAGGTGGGGTTGGGCTCTGCTGCCAGGCAAGCAGCAACAGAACAAGGGGACAGAGTCTCAAGCTGTGCCAGGGCAGGTCTAGGCTGGATGTTGTTAGGAAGTTGTTGTCAGAGAGAGTGATTGGCATTGGAATGGGCTGCCCAGGGAGGTGGTGGAGTGGCCATGGCTGGAGGTGTTGAAGCCAAGCCTGGCTGGGGCACTTAGTGCCATGGTCTGGTTGGTTGGGCAGGGCTGGGTGCTAGGTTGGGCTGGCTGAGCTTGGAGGTCTCTTCCAAGCTGGTTGATTCTGTGATTCTAAAGCCTCTGCCTTCCTCTCCTCCCGGGCAGGAACTTCTACTACATCACCATCCTGCGTGACCCTGTCTCCCGCTACCTGAGCGAATGGCGCCACGTCCAGCGGGGAGCCACCTGGAAGGCGTCGCTGCACGTCTGCGACGGGCGCTCCCCCACCACCGAGGAGCTGCCCAGCTGCTACGCGGGGGACGACTGGTCGGGCTGCTCCCTGCAGGAGTTCATGGACTGCCCCTACAACCTGGCCAACAACCGCCAGGTCCGCATGCTCTCCGACCTCAGCCTGGTGGGTTGCTACAACCTGTCGGTCATGCCGGAGGAGCAGAGAAACAAGGTCCTGCTGGACAGCGCCAAGGAGAACCTGAAGAGGATGGCTTTCTTCGGCCTCACCGAGTTCCAGCGCAAGACTCAGTACCTCTTTGAGAAGACTTTCAACATGAACTTCATCTCGCCCTTCACGCAGTACAACAGCACGAGGGCCTCCAGCGTGGAGATGGACGAGCAGACTCAGCGGCGCATCCAGGCCCTCAATTTTTTAGACGTGGAGCTGTACGATTATGCAAAAGACCTGTTCCTGCAGCGCTACCAGTACATGAGGCAGAAGGAGCACCAGGAGGCGCGGCGGAAACGCCAGGAGCAGCGCAAGATCCTGCGGGCCAAGCAGGCGCGGCTGCGGGAGCGGGCGGAGAACGGCTCCAGCGCCGACTACATAGGGAACGTGGAGCGCTGGCGGCGGTAGTGGCGGGGAAAAGGGAGGCTCTGGGGGACTCTGGAAGCGCAGCAGCACCCAAGCCGCCAACCTGGAAGGTGGGAGGGGAGGGAGGAGGTGCAGGCAGAGGGGTTGGGAGCAAGAAGAGGTTTAAAATGTTGCCTTTGCAGTTGCCTTCGCAGTCAATGTTGTACTGTACGTGGAACACTTCACCTTAGCGCGCGACGGAGTCGTCCCTGGGAGGTGGGCGGGGGTTGGGTTACTTACGGCATCCGGCGGACGGGTAGGGTGATTGGAAATGGGTGCTGGGAGGTTAATGGTGGTTGGAATTGGGTGCTGGGAGGTATATTTGAACTTAAGGGGAAAAAAAAAACAAGGAAAGAGGGAGGAAAAAAATTGGAAGTGGTCCTTGGGTGTTTAATTAATCAGGAGAGAAAAAGGAAAGGGGAAATTGGAAGTGGTTGCTTGGGTGTTTAATTAATCAGGGGAGAAAAAGGTAAGGGGAAATTGGAAGTGGTTGCTTGGGTGTTTAATTAATCAGGGGAGAAAAAGGAAAGGGGAAATTGGAAGTGGTTGCTTGGGTGTTTAATTAATCAGGAGAGAAAAAGGAAAGGGGAAATTGGAAGTGGTTGCTTGGGTGTTTAATTAATCAGGGGAGAAAAAGGAAAGGGGAAATTGGAAGTGGTTGCTTGGGTGTTTAGTTAAGCAGGGGAAAAGAGGGAAAGGGGAAATTGGAAGTGGTTGCTTGGGTGTTTAGTTAAGCAGGGGAAAAGAGGGAAAGGGGAAATTGGAAGTGGTTGCTTGGGTGTTTAGTTGAGCAGGGGTAAAGAGGGAAAGGGGAAATTGGAAGTGGTTGCTTGGGTGTTTAGTTGAGCAGGGGTAAAGAGGGAATGGGGAAATTGGAAGTGGTTGCTTGGGTGTTTAGTTGAGCAGGGGTAAAGAGGGAAAGGGGAAATTGGAAGTGGTTGCTTGGGTGTTTAGTTGAGCAGGGGTAAAGAGGGAAAGGGGAAATTGGAAGTGGTTGCTTGGGTGTTTAGTTGAGCAGGGGAAAAGAAGGAAAGGGGAAATTGGAAGTGGTTGCTTGGGTGTTTAGTTGAGCAGGGGAGAAGAAGGAAAGGGGAAATTGGAAGTGGTTGCTTGGGTGTTTAGTTGAGCAGGGGAAAAGAAGGAAAGGGGAAATTGGAAGTGGTTCCTTGGGTGTTTAGTTAAGCAAGGGAGAAGAAGGAAAGGGGAAATTGGAAGTGGTTGCTTGGGTGTTTAGTTGAGCAGGGGAAAAGAAGGAAAGGGGAAATTGGAAGTGGTTGCTTGGGTGTTTAGTTGAGCAGGGGAGAAGAAGGAAAGGGGAAATTGGAAGTGGTTGCTTGGGTGTTTAGTTGAGCAGGGGAGAAGAAGGAAAGGGGAAATTGGAAGTGGTTGCTTGGGTGTTTAGTTGAGCAGGGGTAAAGAAGGAAAGGGGAAATTGGAAGTGGTTGCTTGGGTGTTTAGTTGAGCAGGGGAAAAGAAGGAAAGGGGAAATTGGAAGTGGTTGCTTGGGTGTTTAGTTGAGCAGGGGTAAAGAGGGAAAGGGGAAATTGGAAGTGGTTGCTTGGATGTTTAAGGGAAAAAAGGAAAGGGGGGGAAATTGAGAATGGTTGCTTGGGTATTTATTTAAGGGGGAAAAAAGGAAAGGGGAGAAAAATGGGAGTGTTTAAGCAAAAAATAATGGGAGTGGATTGGAAATGGTTGCTTGGAGATCTATTTAAACAAGAAAATGGGAGGGGGATTGGAAGTGGTTGCTTGGGTGCTTATTTAAAGGGAAAAAAAGGAGGAGGGGAATTGGAAGTGGTTGCTTGGAGGTTTATTTAAGGAGAAAAAAAGGGAGGGGGGGAATTGGAAGTGGTTGCTTGGAGGTTTATTTAAGGAGAAAAAAGGGAGGGGGGGAATTGGAAGTGGTTGCTTGGAGGTTTAAGCAAAAAAAAGGAGGTGGGGGTTGGAAATGGTTGTTTGGGCATTTAAACAACAAAAAAAAAGAGGGAGAAATTGTAACTGGTTTCTTGGGTGTTTATTTAAGGGGGAAAAAAAGGGAAAAGGGGGGAATTGGAAGTGGTTGCTTGGGTGTTTGTTTAAACAAGAAGAAAAAGAAAAGGGGATGGGGGGGATAAAAATAAATCCATAATAAATTAGTTATGATGCTAGAAAATGTCTATGATGCTCGGCTGAAATCTCTCTGGGAAGCAAACTCCTTTCCTACTACTGAGCATTTAGCAGCCTCTCACAGTACAGTAGATGAGCAAAAAAAACCCAACAAACCTCTTTGTTTTGCTGTTATTTTCCCCTTTGGTTTGCTCTCAGTTTTCTTTCCATAAAGGCTTTTCAAGGGCACCAACTGCTGATCATCTTTCTTGACCTGGTGGTCTTGAATACTGCCTTCAGGTTCTGGGCTCCCCAGTTGAAGAGGGACAAGGATCTGCTGGAGAGGGTCCAGTGGAGAGCTATGAGGATGATGAGGGGACTGGAGGGCATGGCTGATGAGGAGAGGCTGAGGGACCTGGGGCTGCTTAGTCTGGAGAAGAGAAGACTGAGAGGGGATTTGATCAATGTTTGTAAGTATCTGAGGGCTGGGGGTCAGGAGGTGGGGACAGGCTCTGCTCACTGCTCCCTGGGACAGGACAAGGAGCAATGGATGGAAGCTGCAGCACAGGAGGTTCCAGCTCAACACAAGGGGGAACTTCTTTCCTGGAAGGGTCCCAGAGCACTAGCACAGGCTGCCCAGGGAGGCTGTGGAGTCTCCTTCTCTGGAGCCTTTCCAGGCCTGTCTGGATGTGTTCCTGTGTGCCCTGAGCTAGATTGTGTGGTGCTGCTCTGGCAGGGAGGCTGGACTGGATGATCTCCTTGGCTCCCTTCCAACCCCTGACATCCTGTGAGCCTGTGAATGGGTGGCAAAAGGAACAGAAAAGGTCTAGAAGAGAACCAACAACCACCACATTGATTAGTTTTCTGGGTGGTATTGGCTTTGAAACCAAGGCAAACCACAACAGAACAACAACAAGGAACAGAAATAATTCCTCTAGTTCTATAAATACTTCCAGTTTTAAACTTTTTTTTTTCTACCTAACTGCTGTTTAGAATTTTAAGCTTGGTCTGTCTCATATTAAGGTTAAAAACAACAACAACAACAACAATAATAATTAAATGAAATAATAAAATGATAAATAAATAAAAGAGTCCTGCATAATTTTCTGACCTCAATGCCAAGGTTAAAGATGCTGCTGCCAGCATCTTTGTTTTTTCCCAGGGCACTGAGTTTTTAACCCTTCTTGGAAGACTTAACAGCACATCCTCATGGCCCACAAAGGGTTTTGCAAACTGAGCTCCTGTGGCAGTGTCTGAATGTTAAGCCATTCTTACCCATGAGGGCTCCAGGATGCTTCAACTTCTTCCTTCCTTCTCACTAATTGGTGGTATAAAGAGAGATGTTTTGTGTAGTGTCTCTTAAAACAAGTCATGAAGCTCTTTTAATCCTGGCAAGATTCCTAAGGGAATTGATTGATGGAAGAAGAGCTCCACAAGTCCTGTGAGGAGGACTCACAGCTGAGGGAGCTGGGGATGTGCAGGCTGGAGAAGAGGAGGCTCAGGGCAGACCTCATTGCTGTCTACAGCTACCTGAAGGGAGATTGTAGCCAGGTGGGGGTCAGTTTCTTTTCCCAATTCCAATCCCTGAGCACTCTTGCAGCAAAGCCATTTATCCTAAGGCTGTGTTTTGTTGGAGAGCTCTGCAGCTCAGCTCTGGAGCTGGTACTGCAGGAGGTGGTGAGTCAGCCTGATTCCGTGTAGCTGCCCTAAGGAGCATTTGTTGAGGTTCCTTGCAAGCCAGATCAGATGAAAAGTTCTCATCAGCTCTGATTTCCTGCTCTAACACAAAGAGCAAATCTGTTGTTGCCACTCTCAGAGGTCCCCAGTTCAGTCCTGGTTTGTCAGCCAGGGCAGCAGCCTTATGTAGCCAGGTGGGGTTGGGCTCTGCTGCCAGGCAAGCAGCAACAGAAGGGGACACAGCCTCAAGCTGTGCCAGGGCAGGTCTAGGCTGGATGTTGTTAGGAAGTTGTTGGCAGAGAGAGTGATTGGCATTGGAATGGGCTGCCCAGGGAGGTGGTGGAGTGGCTGTGCCTGGAGGTGTTGAAGCCAAGCCTGGCTGGGGCACTTAGTGCCATGGTCTGGTTGGTTGGGCAGGGCTGGGTGCTAGGTTGGGCTGGCTGAGCTTGGAGCTCTCTTCCAACCTGCCTGATTCTGATTTTTCACTTAGTGGTGGGATTTACTCACAGTGAATCTTTGCCACAGCAGGTAAGAACAGGGCTGTGGGGTTTTTTTCTCTCTCTTTCTCTCTATGCTCTTGAGCCCTTCTTAGCGCTGGCAGCTGAACGATGACTCCAGACAAGGGGAACCAATTTTAACCATAGCCATAGTTGTACAGGATGAGGAGGTTACAGGGTGCACAGGGCTGCAGCAGCCCTCTCCTGAGCAGGCTTTGCTGGGGTGTAGGCTGTGTGGTTGGGCTGGGCTCACCCCTCCAGCCCTTCAGCCTCCCCTGGACCGGCAGGGAGAGGAGATGGGGCAGGAGGTGCCAGGGGCTCCTATAAATCTCTATGCAAAACTAACGTCCACTGAAGCCACCTCTGCAAGGCTTGGCCTGTGCATTCTGCCAGCTCAGACACTCTGCATGCAATCTGCAATGCTCCTGAGCTTGGCACCAGCCAGGCCATCTTGGTGTGGGTGCTGGTGGCACCCCAAAAGGTGCACTCTCTGCCCCAATGGACGTGATGCTTACAAGGCTCACTTGCACTATCGCCTTCCACCTGTAACGTTCTGTACACCACGAGGCCAGGGCAGGCACAGCATCAGCTCCTTTCCTGGAAGGGTCCCAGAGCACTGGCACAGGCTGCCCAGAGAGATTGTGGAGTCTCCTTCTCTGGAGACTTTCCAGTCCTGTCTGGGCATAGCCCTGTGTGACCTGAGCTAGATTGTATGGTCCAGCTCTGACAGGTGTAGGGGAGGGTTGGACTCGATGTCCTTGAGTCCCTTCCAACCCCTGACATCCTGTGAGCTTTACAGACATCTCACTGCACCGTGCCCAAGCTCTCTGAAGGTTGGGTTACAGCTGAGGTTGCTTTGCAGCCCGCAGGGTGGGGGGCATCAAGCCTGCAAGGGGCAGGGTACGAGCAGCACAGCAGCAGCAGCAGCCCAGTCCCCTGCACTAAGCAGCTCTGGGGTAGAGCATCCCTTCCTGTACAGCAGAGTTATTTTTGTTACTCCAATGCAGGCTGCAGCTGCCAATATGATGTCTTGATTGTACTTGGGGTTTTTTTTATGTTTGTTTCTTTCTTTTTCCAGGGGAAAACCTTTGGCTCTTCAAACTCACAGGCATTGCTGCAACCAGGACTTTGGGTTTGGGTGGGGGGAGGGTGGGGGGTGGAGTGGGGCTGGAGGGCCTGTTGCAGGAGGGGCATTTGGTTTCCAGGCTGTGGTGTGCATGGTTTACAAGAGGCTTTCAGTTGGTTTGGGGTTTTCTTTCATTTCCCCCTTTTTTTTTTACCTTTGTGTATCCTGTTTATTGTACATAGGGGGATGTACAAATGTGAAGGGACCCCTTTTTCTTTCTCCTGTCATGACCATGTCAGGCTGGACTGATTCCCACTGTAGCTGCTGTCTTAACTGTGTAGATCTCCAGGCTGATCCACTGACTCTGATTGTGTAACTTACCCATAGAGCTGATCAATAAAATGGAACTACAGCCTGCTGGTTTTCTCAACCTGCTCTCTTCTTGCTTTGATGGCACCTTGGGGATTGCATGGGGCTTTAGTGATGGTCTGGATGAGGGGATTGAGTTCAGCAGCAGTGAGTTTGCAGATGACACCAAGTTGGGAGCAGCTGTGGAGCTGTTAAAGGGTAGGAGAGCTCTGCAGAGAGACCTGGGCAGGCTGTCAGGTGTTTAACAAGTCCCAAGTGCAAAGTATTGCACTTTGATCACAGCAACCCCAAGCAACACTACAGGCTGGGGCCAGAGTGACTGAGAGCAGCCAGGCAGAGAGGAGCTGAAGAGGAGGCAGCAGTGTGCCCAGGTGAGCAGCAGAGCCAATGGCATCCTGGGCTGGCTCAGGAGCAGTGTGGGCAGCAGGACAAGAGAGGTTCTTGTGCCCCTGTGCTCAGCACTGCTCAGGCCACCCCTGGAGTGCTGTGTCCAGTTCTGGGCTCCTCCATTGCAGAGAGCTGTTGAGGTGCTGGAAGGTGTTGAGAGAAGGGCAGCAAGGCTGGGGAGGGGCCTGGTTTCTGCTGGGTTTAAACACGAGTGTCCCTGGCCTGCAGCATCATGAAGGGCTAGTTCCTCTGGGTGTGTATGTGTATGGTTTCTCTTCTTCCTTTAGAGGCTGCCCTCCTCTTTTGCTCCAGCTGGCTCTGGAGGAGGTTGCCTCGCTGCTGCCTTCCACTGCCTTCCACTCTCCCCTGCTGGGCTCACCCCCAAAACACGAAGGAGCTCCAGCAGCTGTGGATGCCATAGCAGGTAAGAACGAATTGAGGATGCTGCCCCAGCTGGACTAGAAGGGATGCTTTCTCACGGTTGGGGTCAGGCTGTGGGGTGTTTGGTTTCTTCCTGGTGGCTGCACAAGATCTGTACACTTGCAGGACTCACATTGTGCTGGTAGGACCTGAAGGTGCCCATAGGAGGCCTTGCCTTGACCTAATCAAATTCCCCTGTGAGGACAAGGTGCCCTTCCTCCTGTGAATGCCTGCAAGGGCATCTTACCTCTGCAAGGCTTCTTGAGTCCTGGGGAGCAGGGAGTGGAGGGATCTGCTGGAGAAGCTGCAGATGACTGACACGGCTTGATGCAGGAGTCTATTAGCTCACTGAGGAAGCTGCTAATGGCATGGAGGTCAGGCAAGATGCTCCTCTGAAGGCTTGTGTGGAAGCAATTGGAGCTGCCTGTAGAGAGGAGCACTGTGACAGCTGAGAAAACATCGACTGCAGGGGGGAAGGGGCGGGGGCTGTGTTTGGACAGACAAACAGCCGAAGCTGAGGAGCTGCAGCAGTGAATCAAACAGCACTCAGAGCCTCCACTGAGTGTTGGAAGGCTTGGGCACATGTAAAGGAAACACTTCTGAGCACCCAGATGTCTCTAAAGTGCCTGCCAGGTAGAGATGTTGGCAGCAGCAGTGCTGGAGCAGCTGGTGTGGAGCCCAGGGCTGCTTTGAAGATGGGGATGTGCAGCACTAATATCATAGAAGGGTTTCAGTAGGAGAAGACCTCTAAGCTGCCCAGGGAGGTGGTGGAGGCACCGTCCCTGGGGGTCTTCAAGAGAAGACTGGATGAGGCACTTAGTGCCATGGTCTGGTTGACTGGTTAGGGCTGGGTGCTAGGTTGGACTGGATGAGCTTGGAGGTCTCTTCCAACCTGGTTGATTCTATGATTCTATCATCCAGTCCAAACATCAACCCAGCCACCACCATGGCCATCCATCCATGTCCCCAAGTGCCATGGCCACAGGTGTCATGAACACCTCCAGGCATGGTGACTCCATCACCCCCCTGGGTGCCAATCCCTGACCACTCTTGCACCAAAGATGTTTTTCCTCATCTCCAGCCTGAACCTCCCCAGCCAAGGTTCAGACCACAATATGGAATCATAGAATGGTAGGGGCTGGAAGGCACCTCCAAAGATCAGATGATAAAGGGACTGTGTTGGTTCATTTTGCCCTCCAAAAGGCTGATAGCTGTGAGACCTATGTGGCCTTGAAAGATACCACCTCTGGGGCTGATGGTTTGGGAGTAAAATGTTCCTAAAAGGCAGCTGGTACCTAGGGCTTGTTGGCATCAGCTCAGCTGAATCTTGTCAGGGGATTTTGCAACCTGTTTTCTCTAGCACAGAATCACAGAGGTTTAGAGGTTGGGAGGGACCTCTGGACATCATCCAGTCCAATCTCCATGCCAAGGCAGGATCACCTAAGGGTAGTTCACACAGGAATGCACCCAGGGGGGTCTTGAAAGTCTCCAGAGAAGGAAACTCCACGATCCCTCTTGGCAGCCTGCTCCAGGGCTCTGTCACCCTCACACCAAAGAAGTTTCTCCTTCTGTTGAGCTGAAACCTTCTCTGGTCCAGTTTGTAGCTGTTGCTCCTTGGCTTACTGCTGCTGACCACCAAAAAGAGCTTGGCCCCCTCCACTTGACCCCCACCCCTCAGGTGTTTGTACACATGGATCAGATCTGCTCTCAGCCTCCTCCTCTCCACACTAACCAGCCCCAGGGCTCTCAGTCTCTCTCCACAGGGGAGATGCTCAAGTCCCCCACTCATCCTCATGGCTCTCCCCTGGCCTCTCTCCAGCAGGTCTCTGTCTCTCCTGAGCTGGCTAGCCCAGAACTGGACACAGCATTGCAGGTGTGGTCTCAGGGCAGAGCAGAGGGGGAGAAGAACCTCCCCAGCCCTGCTGGCCACACTTTCCCTGGTACCCCCTAGGATGCCCTTGGCTCTCACTGGATGTGATTTAGTGGGCTGTAATTCAGGGCTGCTGCCAGTTAGTGCAATTTTTGTGGGGACTTTTGGGGTTGGTTTTTGTTTAGTTGGTGGTATTTTTTAGGGGGGGGGGTGTTGTAATTTCCACATTATCCAGCATTATCAGAGCCAGGGACAAGAGCTGACAGATCTGAGTGCAGGTAGAATTTCAGCTCATGAAATCACTGAGGGGGAGAGAGAAGGAAAACTGATCCAGCTCCTCTCTTTAAATTTCAGCCCAAACTAGCACACAGTTGAGGCAACCTGGCAAACTCATCATGGAATTACTGAACCATTTGGGTTGGAAAATTCCTTGCAGATCGTCCAGTCCAACCATGCTGGTGGCAGCAGTGTGCCCTGGTGGCCAGGGGAGCCTATGGGGTCCTGAGGTGCATTAAGCAGAGTGTGTCCAGCAGATCAAGAGAGGTTCTCCTCCACCTCTGCCCTGCTGAGACCTCATCTTGAATACTGTGTTCAGGTTTGGGCTTCCCAGTTTGATAGGGACAGGGATCTGCTTAGAGGGTATAGTGGAGAGCTATGAGGATGATGAGGGGACTGGAGGGCATGGCTGATGAGGAGAGGCTGAGGGCCCTGGGGCTGCTTAGTCTGGAGAAGACTGAGAGGGGATTTGATCAATGTTTGTAAGTATCTGAGGGCTGCCAGGAGTGGGGGGACAGGCTCTGCTCACTGCTCCCTGGGATAGGACAAGGAGCAATGGATGGAAGCTGCAGCACAGGAGGTTCCAGCTCAACACAAGGGGGAACTTCTTTCCTGGAAGGGTCCCAGAGCCCTGGCACAGGCTGCCCAGAGAGGTTGTGGAGTCTCCTTCTCTGGAGCCTTTCCAGGCCTGTCTGGATGTGTTCCTGTGTGCCCTGAGCTCGATTGGATGGTCCTGCTCTGGCAGGGGCTTGGACTGGATGATCTCCTTTGGTGCCTTCAAACCCCTGACATCCTGTGAGCCTTTGAACACCTGGACTTTAAGAGTTTTGCACTTGTGCTGCCACCAGAAATGAGGTTCTGAGAGGCTGTTCTGTGTGTTTACAGGAATCTCCAGGTGGTACTTGCTGGCTGCAAAGGTGGTGATAGTGTTGGGTTTGGCTTTCTTACCTTTTGCAGCACGAGCATGCAAACCTGTGTTGAGAGTTAGACTGGATGATCTCTTTGGGTGCCTTCTAACCCCTAACATCCTGTGAACCTGTGAGCCTGTGACTCAGTGAGCAGCCTGCACAAAACCTTCCTGAACCAAAGATCACAAGGATGAAAATCCAATTCTGCCTCTCCTGAAGCCATCTCCCTGTTGCAGCAGCCTCATCAGGGAGGAGTGTAATTTCATTTAATCCATTTCTTCAGTTGGGAGTCAACTGCACTGCCCTCATGCTAATATTGCTGCTCTGCCTTCTCTAGAGACACAGTGACAAGTTTAGACCTGAAATTGAATTTGCCTCTAAGCTTCCAGAGGAATCTATCAGCCAAATTAGCCCAGCTCTCTGCCCAGCAGCTCTGTCATGCACTTCAGCCCTGTGAGGATGCACCAGGCCAGGCAGGTGAGGTTGTGCTGCCTTTTGTTTTGGGGGCTGTGCAATGTTGGAAGGGGAAAAATGTGAAGCTAAGCAAAATGTTTCTAGTGAGGGCTGAATGTTTGCTTTTCAGGGCACTAAGACTGCCTCCTCTCAGTGGTCTCAGCTTTCTGAACGTCACAGAGTCAAAGAACTGTTTCAGCTGGGAATGAGCTCTGAGATGAGCTGAGATGAGCTGAGGTCACTGAGATGAGCTGAGACCACTGAGCCATGTCCCAAAGTGGGCTGGGGGGGAGTTAGTGTGGAGAAGAAAAGGCTGCAGGAAGACCTCATTGCTCTCTACAGCTCCCTGAGAGGATGTTGGAGTGAGGTGGGGTTGGTCTCTTCTCCTCAGTATCAGGTGATGGGATGAGGGGGAATGGTCTGGAATTGTGCCAGAGGAGGGTTAGGTTAGAGATGAAGAAAAATGTCTTTGGTGCAAGAGTGGTCAGGGATTGGCAGAGGCTGCCCAGGGAGGTGGTGGAGTCCCCATGCCTGAAGGTGTTCAGGAAACCTGTGGCCACTGCACATGGGGACAGGGTTTGGTGGCCATGGTGGTGCTGTTGGGCTGGATGAGCTTAGGGGACTTTCCCAGCCCAAACAATTCAATGATTTTTGAGATCAGAACTGCAACACCTGACTCTCAGTTTCTCCCCCATCAGTGCTCAGCAGGATGGGGCTCACTGGATTCACTCTGAGGGCAGAGATTTTCCATCCCAGGCCACCAGGGCAGCAGCTGAAGCATCACTGTCTGTGATAGGTCTGTCAGGTGCAGAGCAGGAGCTGTGATAAAGAGGGCCTGGGGTCTGCAGTCCCTGGCAGCCCTTACCCAAATCATAGAATCACAGCATGGTTTAGGCTGGAAAGGACCTCGAGGGTCATCCAGTTCCAACCCCCTGCCATAGGCAGGGACACCTCCCACTAGAGCAGGTCACTCAAAGCCTCATCCAGCCTGGCCTTGAGCACCTCCAGGGAGGTTGTGGAGCACAGAATGTGATCGAAGATCCACCCATGCAGCCTGGCTCATGATCAGCTACTACCTACCATCTATAGGAGGAGGTTTGTTGGGTTTGGTTTTTCTTTCCTGTGCAAAACGGTAGATTGCTGCCAGAGCAAAGAGTTCCCCCTGGAAAGACATTTTCAGTGCCTGTGCTGTTCAATCTCTTGGTGCAGAAGCTCCAGCGCCGGCCTGAAATGGCTTTTTGGGTTGTGTGCACTAGAGGGAGCTGAGCAAAAGCCAATCCCCAGGATGCTGCCAGGCTCCTGCTCTTCTCCGAGCCCTGGCCCCTGCTCTCTCCCCTGGGAAAATAGGTGTCTTTGAGGAGTAAATCCTGCAAACAGCTGTCTTGGGGGTGGGAGGAGGGGATGTTGGAGGGGCAGTTTTGTTGAAAATAAAGTGGTTCTACTGCCCCTATGCTCAGCACTGCTCAGGCCACCCCTGGAGTGCTGTGTCCAGTTCTGGGCTCCTCCATTGCAGAGAGATGTTGAGATGCTGGAAGGTGTTTGGAGAAGGGCAGCAAGGCTGGGGAGGGGCCTGGAGCACAGCCCTGTGAGGAGAGGCTGAGGGAGCTGGGGGTGTGCAGCCTGCAGAAGAGGAGGCTCAGGGCAGAGCTCATTGCTGTCTGCAGCTGCCTGCAGGGAGGCTGTAGCCAGGTGGGGTTGGGCTCTGCTGCCAGGCAAGCAGCAACAGAAGAAGGGGACACAGTCTCAAGCTGTGCCAGGGCAGGTCTAGGCTGGATGTTGTTAGGAAGTTGTTGTCAGAGAGAGTGATTGGCATTGGAATGGGCTGCCCAGGGAGGTGGTGGAGTGGCCGTGCCTGGAGGTGTTGAAGCCAAGCCTGGCTGGGGCACTTAGTGCCATGGTCTGGTTGGTTGGGCAGGGCTGGGTGCTAGGTTGGGCTGGCTGAGCTTGGAGCTCTCTTCCAGCCTACTTGATTCTATGAATAAGCCAAGGAGCAACAGCTACAAAGTGGAACAGAGAAGGTTTCAGCTCCACAGGAGGAGGAGCTTCTTTACAGTGAGGGTGACAGAGCCCTGGAGCAGGCTGCCCAGAGAGGTTGTGGAGTCTTCTCTGGAGACTTTTAAAACCCACCTGGACATTGTGATCCTGGCAACCTGCTGTGGTTGACCCTGCTTTAGTGGGGGGATTGGAGTAGATGACCTCCAGAGGTCCATTCCAAACTCCACCATTCTGTTGTTCTGTGTAAAAGACCTACCACAGGGCACAGAGACCTGCAGGAAGAGTCTGGGAGCGTGGAGCAGGCACCAGCAATCCCCTTGCCAAGGCTTCCCAAGATTCCAGCTGAGCCATGGCACAGCAGCAGGTGCTCAGCTTGGCAGGTGGGGATCCACATCACCCTCTCACTTCGAGGAGCACAGGTCTGAGCTGTGGTGGTGTAAGGAGTGGCAATCCCTGCTGGCCTCTCCCACGGTGGTTGGCGTGGGGAGGAAAAACTACCAGCTGAGTAATGCTGAAACAAAGCTTCTGCTCTGGTGCAGTGGGGAAGGTGCAGGCTGGGCTGCTTCTGACCCAGCTGCACTCAGGATCTTTGGCACACATTTCTCTCTCAGGGCACCCTAGATCTCTCTTGGATCATGTCTCTTGGATCGTCTTGGATCTCCCTTGGATGGGCTCTCTACAGCTCTCTGGAAGGAGGTTGGAGCCAGGTGGGGGTCAAGCCTCTTCTCCCTGGTGACAAGTGAGAGGAAATGGCCCCAGGTTGCACCAGGAGAGGCTTAGCTTGGACATTAGAAGACACTTCTCAACTGAAAGGGTTCTCAAAGGCTGTCACAAGCTGCCCAGGGAGGTGGCTGAATCCCCATCCCTGGAGGTGTTTGGAAGAGGCAGAGCTGTGGTGCTGCTGAGGGCCATGGTTTAGCCCCAGCCTTGGCAGAGTTAGAGACTGGTTGGACTGGGTGAGCTTAGAGGTCTTCTCCAACCCAAACAATTCTATCATTCTGGGATCAGTTTTAGAGCAGCTTTAAGCTTCTAATGAAGCCTGATGTGTGCTTCTGCCTGGAGCAGTGACACTGGAGGAAGAAATGGCACCCATCAGGGAAAGGTTGATACCTACTGAGCATCAGTCCTGTCCTGAAGCCATCCATGACCCAGGGAGGGTTATTTAAGTTGGAGGTGGAGAGATTACTGCAGCATGGTCTGAGATACACACCAGACACTGTCTGTTGTTGGTGTGATCTGTGGGGAAAGGTCTCTGGGTGTGGTGGG
Source organism: Pogoniulus pusillus (assembly GCF_015220805.1). Taxonomy (NCBI): domain Eukaryota; kingdom Metazoa; phylum Chordata; class Aves; order Piciformes; family Lybiidae; genus Pogoniulus; species Pogoniulus pusillus. The sequence continues at coordinate 6,919,478 of NC_087282.1, read as the reverse complement.
AGGGTTGGAACTGGTTGTGTTCTCCTCTGGAGATACTCAAACTCTGCCTGGGTGCATTGCAGTGTGATCTGGTATAGGTGACCCAGCTCTGGCAGGGGGGTTGACTGGATGAGCTTTGGAGGTCCTTCCAGCCCCTGATATTCTGTGATGCCATGATTTGGAGGAAGACAGCAGGAAGATTATATGTTACGTGCTGTGTAAGGCTGGGAAAATCTTTTTCTCCTTCCAGGATGCATCTCAAGTCACCTCATGGCACAAGGGAGGGACTTCTGAGGCTGTGAGGGAGTGCCAGGACTGGGGGGAACGGAGCAAAGCTGGAGGTGGGGAGAGTCAGACTCTCTGTGAGGAGGAAGTTGTTGAGCAGGAGAGTGGTGAGAGGCTGGAATGGGTTGCCCAGGGAGGTGGTTGAGGCCCCATGGCTGGAGGTGTTTAAGGCCAGGCTGGCTGAGGCTGTGTGCAGCCTGCTCTAGGGCAGGGTGTCCCTGGGCATGGCAGGGGGGTTGGAACTGGCTGCTCCTTGTGGTCCCTTCCAGCCCTGCCTGATTCTATGATTCTAAGAGGGACAGAGCTGTGTCCTCTGTGTTGTTCCACACTACTGTACTCAGTTGAGGTAATAAAGCAAAGCAGCAGGGCTGGCATGAGGCCATCCTTTGCAATATGATGCAGCAACTGAAAGTGGAAAGTGCTTTTTATGGCTCTCATAGCAAGGCTTCCTGTTTAGCCCAGGAGCAGCAGCTGCTCTCCCAGTTTACAACACACAGACAGACCACATTGTTTCCTAATTTGCCTTTTTTATTGCAGCAGATATTGGATGGGCAGCTAGAGAAGAGGGGAGGGGAGGGGAAAGTGGTGAAAGAGCAGCCTGGCTGGTTCACTTTCCAGCATTCTGCCTGGACATGTCCCTGTGTGGCCTGCCCTAAGTGACCCTGCTCTAGCAAAGGTGGGGTTGAACTGCAGACAGTGAACAGATTCCTCTAACTTGGGCTCCTCTGCCTCAGGTGCTCAGGGGGTGATTGCTTCCATGACTGAGCCTTCTGCAGAAAGCTCTGGAGGTTTGGGACCATAGAATCATAGAAGTGTCAGGGCTGGAAGAGACCTCAAGGATCATCCATTTCCAACCCCTCTGCCATGGGCGAGGACACCTCACGCTAGATCAGGTTGCTCAGAGCTACATCCAGCCTGGCCTTAAACACCTCCAGGAATGAGACTTCCACCGTCTCCTTGGGCAACCTGCACCAGTGTCTTCCTCAAACCCCTCTCCCCTCCTGGATGCTCTCATGCTGTACCACCATAAAGCTGTGGCTTTCTGCCAGGGCTTGCCAGGCAGGCTTCTCTGCAGGGCTCTCCTCAACTCGCCCAGAGCTGTCTTCCAGTCAGCCAAACACTTGTGAATGGGAGGCCCTGCTGGAGGCAGAGCCTGTGCCCACATGCCCACATGCTGGCTCCTTCAGCCCATCACTCCAGCGATCACAGCTTGCCTCAGCCTCACAGTGCTGCTGCTTTTCCCACCCTGACCTCTCCCAGGAGCAGCAGTTCAGTGCCCGGTAAGGGCAGTGTCGGGGCTGAACCTCTCCCATGAGCAGCAGTTCGGTGCCAGGTAAGGGCAGTGTCAGGGCTGAACCTCTCCCAGGTGCAGCAGTTCGGTGCCAGGTAAGGGCAGTGTCGGGGCTGAACCTCTCCCAGGAGCAGCAGTTCGGTGCCAGGTAAGGGCAGTGTCGGGGCTGAACCTCTCCCAGGAGCAGCAGTTCAGTGCCCGGTAAGGGCAGTGTCGGGGCTGAACCTCTCCCAGGAGCAGCAGTTCGGTGCCAGGTAAGGGCAGTGTCGGGGCTGAACCTCTCCCAGGAGCAGCAGTTCAGTGCCAGGTAAGGGCAGTGTCGGGGCTGAACCTCTCCCAGGAGCAGCAGTTCGGTGCCAGGTATGGTCAGTGTCGGGGCTGAACCTCTCCCAGGAGCAGCAGTTCAGTGCCCGGTAAGGGCAGTGTCGGGGCTGAACCTCTCCCAGGTGCAGCAGTTCGGTGCCAGGTAAGGGCAGTGTCGGGGCTGAACCTCTCCCAGGAGCAGCAGTTCAGTGCCAGGTAAGGGCAGTGTCAGGGCTGAACCTCTCGCAGGAGCAGCAGTTGGGTGCCAGGTAAGGGCAGTGTCGGGGCTGAACCTCTCCCAGGAGCAGCAGTTGGGTGCCAGGTATGGTCAGTGTCGGGGCTGAACCTCTCCCAGGAGCAGCAGTTGGGTGCCAGGTATGGTCAGTGTCGGGGCTGAACCTCTCCCAGGAGCAGCAGTTCGGTGCCAGGTATGGTCAGTGTCGGGGCTGAACCTCTCCCAGGAGCAGCAGTTGGGTGCCAGGTAAGGGCAGTGTCGGGGCTGAACCTCTCCCAGGAGCAGCAGTTCGGTGCCAGGTAAGGGCAGTGTCGGGGCTGAACCTCTCCCAGGAGCAGCAGTTCAGTGCCAGGTAAGGGCAGTGTCGGGGCTGAACCTCTCCCAGGAGCAGCAGTTGGGTGCCAGGTATGGTCAGTGTCGGGGCTGAACCTCTCCCAGGAGCAGCAGTTGGGTGCCAGGTATGGTCAGTGTCGGGGCTGAACCTCTCCCAGGAGCAGCAGTTCGGTGCCAGGTATGGTCAGTGTCGGGGCTGAATCTCTCCCAGGAGCAGCAGTTGGGTGCCAGGTAAGGGCAGTGTCGGGGCTGAACCTCTCCCAGGTGCAGCAGTTCAGTGCCCGGTAAGGGCAGTGTCGGGGCTGAATCTCTCCCAGGAGCAGCAGTTGGGTGCCAGGTAAGGGCAGTGTCGGGGCTGAACCTCTCCCAGGTGCAGCAGTTCGGTGCCAGGTAAGGGCAGTGTCGGGGCTGAACCTCTCGCAGGAGCAGCAGTTGGGTGCCAGGTATGGTCAGTGTCGGGGCTGAACCTCTCCCAGGAGCAGCAGTTCGGTGCCCAGTAAGGGCAGTGTCGGGGCTGAACCTCTCCCAGGAGCAGCAGTTGGGTGCCAGGTATGGTCAGTGTCGGGGCTGAACCTCTCCCAGGAGCAGCAGTTCAGTGCCAGGTAAGGGCAGTGTCGGGGCTGAACCTCTCCCAGGAGCAGCAGTTCAGTGCCAGGTATGGTCAGTGTCAGGGCTGAACCTCTCCCAGGAGCAGCAGTTCGGTGCCAGGTATGGTCAGTGTCGGGGCTGAACCTCTCCCAGGAGCAGCAGTTCGGTGCCAGGTATGGTCAGTGTCGGGGCTGAACCTCTCCCAGGAGCAGCAGTTCGGTGCCCAGTAAGGGCAGTGTCGGGGCTGAACCTCTCCCAGGAGCAGCAGTTCGGTGCCCAGTAAGGGCAGTGTCGGGGCTGAACCTCTCCCAGGAGCAGCAGTGCGGTGCCAGGTACGGGCAGTGCGGGGGCTGGCTGCGGGGCTGACTGGGCTCCATTCACCACCGGTGCCCCGCATGTGCCCGGGCCGGGAGCAGGCTGCGGCCGCGGAGGGCAGGGGCAGCGCCGGCAGGCAGTGAGCCGGCGCAGGGCTTGGGTGGGGTTCCTCCGAGCGCCCCTTGGCTTGCAGAGAAGCACACATCACTGCCTCGCTGCAGGCTGCAGCCCCGCAGCTCCCTGCTGGGCGGCCAGGATGGGCTCCGCAGCCACTGCGAGCCAAGCCCGAGCAGAAGAGGCCCTGGGGAAGCAGAGCCCAAGTGGCTCAGTGGCCACCCCAGGGGCAGAAGCTTTCCTCTGCCTGCGCACGGTGACCAAGGCTGGGGAGCAGCAGCCCCCGGCAGCCTGAGCCCCTCCTGCTCCCCTCCCTCCGAAGCTTGGCTTCCTTCCCCTCAGCAGGGCAGTGAGGTGCAGGGGACAGTGTGTTCACCCCACGCTGGCACTCTGGCTCTCTGCCGGGCCCTGCCTGCCTGCCCCTGCAGCCACCGGGGTCCTCCCTGCAGTGCAGCTCCTCCGGGGCTGCCCAGCGGAGGCGTCTGTGTCTGCAGCTGCAGAGAGGGAGCCCTCCCCCCAGGGAGACAGAGCATCGTTTGGGCTGGAAAAGAGCTCAGAGATCCACCTGGCAACCTAACACCACCACGGCCATTGAGCCACTTCCCAAAGCACCTTGCCTGGCTCTGCACATCTCTGAGTGGTTGATGTCGGCAGGGTGGGGGACAGGAACACTTTTGTTGGAGAAAGGGACCACAGGATCACAGGGGTTGGAAGGGACCCAAAGACATCACAGGATGTCAGGGGTTGGAAGGGACCCTAAATGATCATCCAGTCCAACCCCCCTGCCAGAGCAGGACCACACAGCCTAGTTCAGGTCACACAGGAGCACATCCAGACAGGCCTTGAGAGGCTCCAGAGAAAGAGACTTTCCTTCACCCCAGAGAGGTTTCTCCACAACCTCTCTGGGCAGCCTGTGCCAGTGCTCTGAGACACTTACAGGCAAGAAGTTCCCCTTGTGCTGAGCTGGAACCTCCTGTGCTGCAGCTTCCATCCATTGCTCCTTGTCCTATCCCAGGGAGCAGTGAGCAGAGCCTGTGTCTCCCCTCCTGACCCCCAGCTCTCAGATAGTTATAAACATTGGCTAAATCCCCTCTCAGTCTTCTCTTCTCCAGGCTAATAAGCCCCAGGTCCCTCAGCCTTTCCTCATCAGGCAGTGCTCCAGTCCCCTCATCATCCTCGTAGCCCTCTGCTGGACCTTCTCCAAGCATTCTGAGTCCCCCAGCGTGGAGGGAAGGGAGGAAGGAACCAAGCAATGGGTATTCCACTGCAAAGAAAATCTCCTCAAGCCTTCAGTTTAACACATCTGAGTCTCCCTTATCTGCTCCTACAAAGTAACTGAGAGCATTTTTCCCCTTCCTTTCCTTTGCTGCTCTGAGTCACCTCAACTCAAAGCCTGACTACCCAGACTTGGAGGCCTTCTTCCCTGCATGGACCTGGTGATGCTGACAACCACCCACTGCCTTTGTGAGTCCTTGTTCCCTTTTGGTGTTTTCTGCCTGGGATGTTGGGCTGCATCTCTTGCAAGCCCAAAGAACAAAGCTGTCCTCCTCACGCACCCAGGCACTCCTTCTCCTCCTAACTGAGCTCTGCAGTGCAGAGTTATTAATAAAAAATCACAATCTACAGCCTGCACCATCACATCTGTCACTGTCACCACCACCCAGGGCTTGTCTTTCTCTTTTATTCCCTTTTCCACCTCTGAGGATCTCTCTGCTGCAGCAGTTTGTTCCAAAAGAGAAGGGAAGCTGAGCAAAGCCTCCCCAGCTGCCAGGAGCAGAGGGTGACACATCAGGGAGTGGCAGTTTGGTGGTTGTGGTTGTGGACAGTCGAGATGTGCTGAGTTCCAGCTGCTGAAAGTAGAAGATCTCTAATGCTCTACCAGGATTTACCTTGCTGAAGGTGTTCAACTGATCGTGGCATGCCATGGGATCACAGAAGGATGGGTAGGAAGGGACCCCAAGGATCATCTGGCCCAACCTTTCCAGGTGACAGCACAGTTGCAATCAGCTGTCCCAGCACCCTGGCAAGCTGAGCCTTCAGCTGCCCAGTGCAGGGCACTCCACTGCTTCCCTTGGGAGATGATTCCAGGGTCACCCCACAGAGCTGCTCTCCAGCAGTCACCTCCCAGCCTGTGCTGGTGCAGTTTATTATCCCTCCCCTGGTGCAGGACTCTGCACTTGTCCTTGTTGAACCTCATCTCTCTCCTCTGTGCCCAGCTCTGTCTGCCCAGGTCTCTCTGGATAGCTTCCTGCAGCTGTCTCAGCCAAGCCTCCCAGATTGGTGTCAGCAGCAAACTTGCTGAGCAGACTCAGTCTGTCTGTGCCCTGATCAATGTCATTGATGAAGATGTAGAACAGGACTGGCCCCAGCACTGATCCCTTGGGGGCTCCACTGGTTACAGCTCTCCAGCTGGAGAGAACAGAGTGCATCAGGTTAGAGGGAACCCTTGAAGGTCATCTTTTCTACCCACCCTGTGGGCAGCAGGGACACCTTCACCTAGATCAGGTTGCTCTTGCTCAGGTTCCCAGCAGGCTTAACACTGAATGTCCTCACTGTGCAGAACTTCCTCCTGATGTCCAACCTAAATCTCTCTGGCTCCAGTTTCAAACCAGTGCCCCTCATCCAGTCACCACAGGCCCTTCTAAACAGTCCTGCCCCAGCTTTCCTGTAGGTCCCCTTCAGATATTGTAATGCAGCTCTAAGGTCTCCCTGGAGCCTTCTCTTCTCTTGGCCTGTCCCCAAAGAGGAAGTGTTCCAGAACTCTGATCATCTTTGTGGCATCCTCTGGACCTGCTTCAGCAGATTCATGTCCTTCTGGTTTGGAGGGTCCCAGAGCTGGACACAGTACTCCAGGTGAGGTCTCACCAGAGCAGAGTAGGGGTGCAAAGGGGCAAATGCCTTCCCTCCAAATTCCTGATGAAGACAGGAATCTCTCCTCTGTAATTCCTACCCAGGAGATTTTGGAACAGAGATGAGAAGCTGAAGAGCTCCAAACTGGTCCTCTCTGGCTTCCTCCCTTTCCTTGGGGCAACCCACCTGAGAATGGAGGTCCAGCATCTTCCAGTTCCTCCTCTCTGTGGCTCCTCCCTGGGCAGTGAGTGGCTGGAGAGCAGCCCTGAGGAGAGAGACTTGGGGGTGCTGCTGCAGGAGAAGCTCAACAGGAGCCAGCAGTGTGCACTTGCAGCCCAGAAAGCCAAGCAGAGCCTGGGCTGCAGCAGCAGAAGTGTGGCCAACAGGGCCAGGGAGGGGATTCTCCCCCTCTGCTGTGCTCTGCTGAGACCCCACCTGGAGTCCTGCATCCAGTTCTGGAGCCCCTGGGACAAGAGGGCTGTGGAGATGCTGGAGAGTGTCCAGAGCAGGGCCAGGAGGATGCTCAGAGGGCTGCAGCAGCTCTGCTGTGAGCACAGACTGAAAGAGTTGGGGCTGTGCAGGCTGCAGAAAAGAAGGCTCCCAGGTGACCTTCTTGTGGCCTTCCAGCATCTGAAGGGGGCTACAGAAAAGCTGGGGAGGGACTTTTGAGGCTGTCAGGGAGTGC